>NC_142929.1:177868005-177870505 GCF_046866305.1 Octopus bimaculoides
AGAGATAGATAGATAGAGAGAGAGACAGACAGACAGAGAGAGAGAGAGAGAGAGAGAGAGGCAGACAGACAGAGACAATTGGTCAATGTAAGACTACCGTACATGACATGCCCAACGTGGTCGACGAGCGAAGTTCTTAAACATATAGCTATGTTTGCATGCATTTACATACACATGCATATACTAAGTGTTTATTTTCACACACACTCACACAATACATATGTCACACATACACAAATAT
Source organism: Octopus bimaculoides (assembly GCF_046866305.1). Taxonomy (NCBI): domain Eukaryota; kingdom Metazoa; phylum Mollusca; class Cephalopoda; order Octopoda; family Octopodidae; genus Octopus; species Octopus bimaculoides. Next base: position 177,868,247 of record NC_142929.1, read on the forward strand.
ATAAGGAACATATATTTAGATGCAGAGATTATATAATTACCAGCCACTAACCTATAGAGTGGCCTTGGGGAAAACATTGAAGAACCTGAACGTCTCCAACTGGTTTTCTTTGTGTTTCAAAGAGACTTTGTGACAACCTGGTGGAGAAAAAACTTGAAAGCTTCAACCTTTTCACTGAATATGTACACGACTGCTGGGTCGATGGAAATCATCGTGATAATTACTCTCTTGGATCAGAAGCAGTTCCTTTTGAGAGCTCACCAGACTGTAAACGCATCCCAAATAAAAAGAAAAAAGATGTTTTTTATCGTGGTATGCACGACTGGTCAGGCCAAGTTACGACGAATGAGATTCAGTGACATGCATATAACCCGTGACGCTTCTATAACTATTTCAAAGCTTCTGACTCATCCACCATGTTAAGAACATACGGACCCACACTATTGACATCGCCTTTGAAATATGGGCGAAGCATTTCCCCAGTATCCTGAACCACCTCCCTGCCGTGAAAGGGGCAGAAAAAGGTCGCTTGCCACAAACAAGGATCAACATGTCACTTGCTGAACTTCCTAACAAAGACGAGGTCAAGTAGACCACAGGCGTTCTATCCAATAACTAGACCCACTTGACATGACGCCATTCCAGCCGAGATCTACAAGACTGACGATCTCCATTTTGTCTCAAGGCTAACCGAGCGCTTCTTCTCTCAATATAGAGCCAGGCTTCTATGGAAGTTCAGGGTCAACCCAACAGTCCATCTTTACAAGAACGGAAACCGTCAGTGCTGTGGCAACTTTCTAGAATATATCTATGCCGTTAATCGCTCGGTAGATCCTCTCCCGAGTAATACTGAACTAGCTAATTTATATTTTGAATATGATCTTTTGCCTGAGTGTCTGTACGGTTTTCGAGAGGACCGCCCGCAATCCAGTCGACATGGTGCATACAACACGCCAACTTCTGAAATATCTTGATGGTGATCTATCTGGCGTAGTCTCATAAGGAAAAACATAAACATAATCATAGCGCCTGAGACATACTTCTAGACAAGGAGAAAATACGGGTGGCTAGACATCCCTGGCAAGTTCACTGCATTTCTTCTAGTGTTTCTAGATATCAGTTAATGATGTAATGAAACAGTTCAAAAATAAAAATATGAGCCCTTCTCAGATTGATCAAACCTTACTATGAGTGATAGCTTGGCTACGAATCTGATCTGAGCAGAAGGACCTATGAGAGTTCAGAGTCGCCAACAGATTAGCACGTAAGTTTTGTCAGTCAGTTCCGAACACATCCATTAGTGATGTAATGGTCATTATCAATATGTGAATGAACAAGCGAGGATCGTATTGTCTGTGCAATCTGTGTTTTGCATGCAGCTATGTTCGTAAGACTATACGCAATCGCATGTTTTTCTTTTCAATAAATTATTTCATAATTAGGCAAAAGCACAGAGAACTCAGAGTAATGTTATTTTATTTATTTATGTATTTATTCATTTATTTGTCCACTTCCCTCTCCATTGCATACACACGTGTATATTTGCTTTATGTTTGTGTCAGTCTTAGTCTGTCAACGTGCGTGTGTTTGTCTAAGAGATCCAGACTAGCTTATATAATAAGTGTGGGAGGAGGAGACGATGCTGGTGGAAATAACATCAGCATCCGCTGGAATAGTTACGATGGCAATTAGTTGGCTATGATAATGATGATGGTTTCCAACTTCAACAAGTATTGATTTCTAACTTTGCAATAATACATAACAATAATGATTTCTAATACAGGGATAAAAAGCACATATTTGGGGAGAGAGGAAACATACTCGATAAAAACAGCACCAGGGTGTGAATTCTTTAATTCTTTCTATCGCCCCTGGAGGGATGAAAGCCATGTTAGAAAACGTTCCCAGTATGAATAATTTTCTTTTTTCGCAAGGCAACTGATTTTGAGGGTATAGTCGATAAAATCGACAATAGTATTTGACTGCTGCTTTACTTTATCGATTTCGGTAGCTTGAAAGGCAAAGTCGTCTTTGGCGGGATTTGAACATAAAATGTAAAGGGAACTAACTAAATACTGCAAGATTTTCAGTTCACTGACCCACGGGTTCTGTTATTCCAAGTAGTAGTAGTAGTAGTATCTACATTTAGCTCAAGGCCACACATTTATAAAAGCTAGAAAAGTCAACTGAATCGACTCCTGGTATATGACTGGTACCAACTATATTGATTCCGAAGGGATGAAGCAAGAGACCTTGGGG
>NC_142929.1:177883005-177885505 GCF_046866305.1 Octopus bimaculoides
TCCTCTACTACAAAATAAAACAAAACTGAAGAAGAAATGAAAAAAAAACGGAAAAAAAAACACATGTACGTACGAAGTCTAGTCAAAACAAAATAGGGTATTTGTGTGTGTATATGTGTGTAACAGGAAAAATAGGTTGATTTCTAACACAAGCGCACAGACGCCCTCAAATTTTGAGACAGCAGTGTAGTCAATCATATTTGCACAAACATTTAAGGATGACATGTCAAATCTACCACGGAGGGATTCGAACGCATATGTATTAATTGAGAAGTGGAGTAGATTAGCCATATGATTATTAAAACACCCGTATGTGTGTGCGTGCGTGTATATATTTATATATGTACAAGTACTCGTATCGTATTCACTCGTGTATAATGCGAGAAATTTGATACAAAACATCAGGGTTAAAACTGGAGCATAACATAATACTTGCAGGTAAAAATAAAACAAAAGATAAGAGGATAAAATAAACATGTTGCTGATTTTCAGGTACAAAAAGTGGGTGTTGTATTATTTTTGCGATCGCATCGTATTCGAGTAGATATGTTGTGTATTCGGTAACAGAGTCACTCGTCAAAGCAATAGATACGTGGTTTTGATCCCGTCACCGTATATTTATTCATGACCGTTTCAAACTGTTGCTTCGTATTAAAATATGTAACCGTATAAATTAATTCATTGTTTCTTTTGTCGTTGTAAACATTGAACAGAGTTATAAATACATAGTTGTTGGTTGCGAGTGTGTATTATATATATATATATATATATATATATATATATATATATATATATATATGAAAGAAGGTTTGAAAATGCACCCATTCCAAAGACACCCATTTACCTAGCCGGCTTCACCTTTCCAGAAAAAGACCATCAAAAGTCCCTATTAAATATTCGTTATCCTTACATGCTTACATATCCTTACATATATATATATATACATACACACAGACACGCACAAACTATTTTAGATGTATATACTGTATCGTATTTTTGTGTGAAGCTTAAGCTGTACTGCTGTTGTCATATGGATATCAAAATAGAAAATTACAAATATAAATATATATATATGTATGTATGTATATATATTATATATATGTCAGTAAATGGTGGGGTTATCAAGGAAAACAGAGCATCTTGTAGCGTATATGGCAACAAATTCGTCAACAAATGTCTCGCACTGGTGTTTATAAGGTCTAACGTTACCATCGTTACACACACACACACACACACACACACATATACAGAGATTGGTGTAGGTGTGTGGTAAGAAGTTTATTTCCTAAACATATGGTTTGGGGTTCAGTTGCATGGCATGTCACCTTGCGAAGTGAGGTGGATTTGTGAGTGGATTTGGTTGGAGCGGAAACTGAAAAGGAGTCCGTTATATATATGTATGTATATATGTGTGTGTGTGTGTGTGTGTGTGTTCCCACGCCCGCTTGACAAACGACGTTGGTTTAAGATTCCGTAACTTAGCGGTTCAGCAAAAAAAAAAAAGCACTAGGATAAATACAAGAGTTTAAAAAATACTGTGGTCGATTTGTTTGATTAAACTCTTCGAGACAGCGCCCCAGCATGACCGCAGTCTAATGCTTGAAACAAGTGAAAAGAAATATATGGTAAGAAGCATGCTTCCCAATCACATGGTTCCAGGTTCAGTCCCACTGCGTGGCACCTTGGGAAAGTGTCTTCTACTATAGTCTCCGGCTGACCATAGCCTTGTGAGTGGATCTGGTAGACGGAAACTAAAAGAAACCCGCTGTGAATGTGTGTGTATATGCGTGTTTGTGTGTGTGTGTGTTTGTTTGTCCCTTCCACCGCTTGACAGTCGGTGTTAGTGTGACAACGTCTCCGTAACTTAGTAGTTCAGCAAAAGAGACCCGACAGAATAAGTACTAGGCTTTAAAAAAATATATCCCGGGGTCGGTTTGTTCGACTAAAACCCTTCAAAGTGGTGCCCCAGCATGGCCGCAGTCAAACAACTGAAAGAAGTAATTGCCAAAAGATATATATACATCGGAATGCTTAAAATTGGGGTGGGAACTTGTAGCGTCTATTCCTCCCGCTTTCCTAACCCGCCACTTCACAGACCTTAGGAAACCATTAGATTATAAAAGTCATTTCAATCACTATATATGGATAAGATTAGGAAAATGAGTACTCAGTGCGCTATGCGAAGAATTTATGGAGTTGTAAACACTCAATAGTTACTCAGACTCTAGAATTCCATGTAAATAAAAGCCGTAAACGCTCATTGGTTACTCTGAAGATCTATTTATGAATGTGTAAAGACACGGTTGTTACTCGAGCGTTAAAATGCTGTATATAACACTTGTCTAACCGTATGTGTGTAATGATTGGAGTAGAAAGGCGGGGATAGACCATTGTTATTCAGAGTATCATACACGGGGTATCCGATCTATCAACGGACGATAAGACAACAAACTATTCGCTTAGACAGTTGGGAATTACGTATGCACACACGCACACACGT
>NC_142929.1:177893005-177905505 GCF_046866305.1 Octopus bimaculoides
GTGTGTGTGTGTGTACGAGCGCGTGTGTGTCCTGCAGGAATGTCATGTATGCAATGCATGCTGAAGTATATAAGTGATTGCAAATAACAAATCAAATTCTGATATTGATCTTTTGATTTCATGAGAAAGAACAGTAAACAGGGTACAAAGATTCTGTATTTAACCTACTTTAATGACAATTATTTCAAATGCGGCGAACTGGCAGAATCATGTGTGCGTCGAATAAACTCTTTGCGGTATATTTTTTCCTGACTCATTAGGTTCTGTGTTCAAATTCCACCGACGCTGAGTTTTACCTTTGACCCTCAGGGAGTCAACGAAATAAGTTTTAGTTGAGCACTGGGGACGATGTAATCGACTAGACCAGGGTCGGCCAGCCCGCAGACTTTTATCTTGGGGCCCGCTTGATACTCTCTTGAAATGGGTTTATTCAAACAAACGCTTTTTGAAATTTTATCAAAATTTAAAGGTTGTAATGAAAATTAAGAAAGAAAGATACTATTGTTTTGCAACAATACTATCTCATGCTGAATCAACGATCATTCATTCATTACTGTAATTGTTGGCACTCCGTCGCTTACGACGTCGAGGGTTCCAGTTGATCCGATCAACGGAACAGCCTGCTCGTGAAATTAACGTGCAAGTGGCTGAGCACTCCACAGACACGTGTACCCTTAACGTAGTTCTCGGGGATATTCAGCGTGACACAGTGTGACAAGGCTGACCCTTTGAATTACAGGCAAAACAGAAACAAGAAGTAAGAGTGAGAGAAATTTGTGGTGGAAGAGTACAGCAGGGTTCGCCACCACCCCCCTACCGGAGCCTCGTGGAGCTTTAGGTGTTTTCGCTCAATAAACACTCACAGCGCCCGAGTCCACTGCCCTAACCACTGGGCCATTGTGCCTCCACCATTAGTGTAATAATAACATGAGAAAGCAAATTGCTTTCAATTCTGTCAGTATACAAGCGGCCCTCAAAAAGCTTTCTATGATTAAAGTGGCCTGCAATGTAATTCGAGTTGGCTAGGCCCGGACTAGACCCTCCACTATAAGGGCTAGCCTTGTGCCAAAATTAGAATTTTAAGGTTTTCATATTTTTTTAAACATTGCATGCGCTGGTTTTAGTATAAGGGTCGTCCTTATAGTTTTATTAGTTTCAACAAGAGTTCTGGTCATGCTGGAGCACCGTCTGTGATAATGTGTGTGGATGTATGTATACACACGCACGCGCGAGCTTAGATTGAAAAGAAGTCCCTTATTACAATTGTGAAATAGTTATTAACAAATTTAATGGGTCTCAAAATCCTTATTTAGAATGAATTAAAACTTATCCGCTGATTTGAGTGAAAGGTCCTCTCAATGTTATATCCTTTGCCTAATGTTCTCATAGGGTTATTGTTATAGAAACTGCTTCGTCCCCATGAGATCAAAATTAGAGGTCTTCACTGTTCGTTTTCTTTTTGTTTCGTCGTTTAGTCATGAGGAAGGGCTGTGCACATTTCAGTGCCTGTAAACTGTTAAGCGAGAAGGGGAAAAAAGTATACTCGAACCGGATACCTAGTTCAAATGCTAGCAAAAGAATGGGCTCTGCTAAAAGGCACCCAAGGACTAGGTGATGATGTTAAACCGTTGACGGATTATCTGTACCACCAAAGTAAACTAGGTGAGATTTGAATTTGGAATGACAAAAGCCGGAATACACACTGCAATGCATCCCACCCGACGCCTTTAACGATTCTGCCAGTCCACCGCCCTAAGTACTTTATTCAACAATTCCGGAACGATGAAAACTGAGATTGGCTTCCGCGGGATTTAAACTCATAACAAATGGAACCGGATTAAATACCGCAAGTGCTGTAGCACTTTGCCCGATGCTGTAGCATTTCTCAGTCTGCTTCATTGATTTGATTGCATGCGTGGAAATGTGTGTTGTATACGGTTGTATGAGTGTGAATATGTCTGTGTCTCTGTGCGTAGCTTTCCTAAAGTTGTGGCGATGTTTGTGAAAATTATGTGTTCGTGTATTTGTTCACAAATATATGCGCCCCCCCCCACTTACAATGGCATTAATTGTACACTGTTTGCGTGCGTGTAAATTGTGTATAGATCTATGCAGATCACACGCTGAGAGACGAGGCTAGTGTATGAACAAGATAGTACATATCTATCTGTCCATCTATTTATCTATCTATCTATCTATCTATCACTGAATCGACCAGACTCTCGGATGTTGTTTATCACCACTGGTCACGGAGCTCTTCTTGGCACTGTTGTTCTTCTCGAATGATGCCACCCCGCTAGCTAGCCGGACAGGCCGACATTCTCCCAGTCCAACGCAGGGTCACCCATTTACAGCAGAGTGAACTGGGGCAACGTGAAACGGAGTGTTTTGCTCAAAAACACGACGCAGCGCTGGCCTGGGAATCGAAACCACGATTTTGAGTGCAACATCCTAACTACAAGGCCACACAACTTTACACTCAAATTCACAAATCATTGGATTTGCCAGTCTGTATTTGCCAGCGTATGAGACGCATCTCCTCTTTTATAGGTGTATGTTGTGAAAGAATAAATTTATGTTTTATCACAAATATACTGAAAGATATTTTAAAGTGGTTTTGTAGAGAGGGAATGTATGATACTGTTACAGTATACATTGTGTTTATGTCGGGACAGTATACGAGAGTATTCGCTGTGACTATTTAACTTTCTTTTCTACCGGATCAGATGTGTAGCTGTTTATATTTTGGCCAAAAGAACTGCCACATAAGATGTAAAATTCGTATTACTGGCTATGATATTTTATATAACCTTCATTGGTCACCAGGGCGGAGCACCACAGATACCATTTTGTTGTCATCCACGCACTAGAAATAGCTGACAAGTTGGAGAATTTTCATTCAGATAATTAGAAAAAAATGTTTCTTAAAGGTAACACAGCCATTAAATAATGTAAGACATATGTTAGGTGCGGATTATATACAATGGGGCAGGAGGTATTATGAGACGACGTGACTTATCGTAATCAAATTTGTGCTAACAGACTGCAATAATTTGGCGTGTTTTCAATATTACATTATTAATATCAGCTATTTTACTTAGTGAACTTATACTTATCGGGTGCCCGAGCCAACGACACTCGGTCTCCCATCTGTAATACTATCGCTTTAAATACTGGACAATCGTATGATTAATTTAAAAGCATTAAAAGCGTGTCTTATATGCCGGCAACTACGGCAATTTATAGATTAATAATTTACTTAGCACTAAACTTAGGGGAGGGTAGGAATTTGTTTTTATTTACGTATTTCAAGGACCACACAAAGTGGAGGTATATCATCGTCAAGGAAACGGGCCATATAAACAACAACAGAGGTTAAGAGGCAGAGATCAGACGTCGAAGACGCAACGAGCGACTCACATTTCCTTGTCCCTCATCAACTCCCCCCTGCGATAAATGCCGCAGGCTCCTTTATACCACCCTTGGCCTAAACAGCCACCTCAGCCAACGGCACCCTTCGGAATACGAATTAATGCCGCGACGACGACGACGACGACGATTTATTCGGACCTTGCCTTTCAGCCTTTCAGGGTCGATAAAATAAGGTACCAGTTGAGCACTGGGATTATGCACTCGACTAACCTACTTCCGCAAGATTTCAGGCCTTGTGCCTAATAATACAAAAAAGGCAGCGAGCTGGCAGAAACGTTAGCACGCCGGATGAAATGCTTAGCGGTATTTCGTCTGTCGTTATGTTCTGAGTTCAAATTCCGCCGTGGTCGACTTTGCTTTTCATCCTTTCAGGGTCGATTAAATAAGTACCAGTTACGCACTGGGGTCGATATAATCGACTTAATACGTTTGTCTGTCCTTGTTTGTCCCCTCTGTGTGTAGCCCCTTGTGGGTAGTAAAGAAATAAGAAACATTAGCGCGCCGGACAAAACGCTTAGCGGCATTTCATTCATCATTACGTTCTGGGTTCAAACTCCGCCGAGGTCAACTTCGCCTTTCCTTCTTCCGGGATCGATAAAACGAAGTAACATTTGTGCAACGGCGTTAGTGTAATCGACTTACCTTTTCCTCTAAAATCGCTGGCCTTATGTGCCAAAATTAAAAAGAAGTTATTTCTGTCTTATGTTATAATTCTATTCATATCTCGGTTGTCTTTCAAGAAGATAATTTTTTTCAATAAATAGTTAACTCATACTTTATTTATTACACCGGTCCGCAAAGACGAAAGGCCAAGTTGACTTCAGGGAGACCTGACCGCAGGACATGCTGACTGACGTTTTAACGACACCATCAATCCAGCACCGATTAAATAGATCCAGAATTTCATTGGTGCTTACTTTTTTCGACACTCAAAAGAGTGAAAACAACAGAATGAACCACGGTGAGGCGCGAACTTACGAAGTATGGTTATGTAAAATAATTGCTTACGTCAGCATAATTCCTGTGTGTGTGTGTGTGTGTGTGTGTGTGTGTGTGAGAGCGTTGTAGTGTATTTTTGTTTACATTTAGACAAGTAGTGATTCGTGTTCCTCATTGTAAACGATAGTGTGTGCATGTGTATGTGTTTTTTATTAATATGTAGTAATAGTAGTAGCAGTAGTAGTCTTAGTTCTTGCCATATATACATAGAGTTAGTATTGGAGTCGTAGTGGCGGTGGTGATAGAGTTGTAATGATGCTATGTATAAGAAAGAGTGGGATGACGGAGCGAAGAGCGTCGTCTTCCTGCGCCTCGGTGTATACGTGCGCGCATGTGGACGCATATGTGCGTATGAGCGTGTGTGTATGCATGTATGTATGTATGTGCGCGCACGTATGAGAGTGCTGTGTTGTGATCTGAGCTAATAAGCAATAAGCGTGGGTGTTCTTAAGATAAACACATTCGTTCCTTGTACCCTAATGTCATTGCACCGTATTTGGGTGTTCTGTGTACATGGATGGGTGGATGTTGTTTTTGCCTAGCTCCAGGTCAAACTCTTATAAAGCAAACCCTATGATCAAAGACGCTCCAGTCGGTCTCGAAGGGCCTGGAAAGGCCATAATAAGCAGATCCCCTCCCTTCGCATTAGAGCAATAAAATCAATTAACAAATAAATGAATTAAAATACCATATTTGTTTTCCACACATGGTTTAGTTAGGTCTACACTACCCTATGTGACCTTCCTTTTTCTTTTTAAGACAGTAGAGTAGGGGTTCTCAACCTGGGATCCATATGGCCCTGGGCGAGGTCCATATGAGATTTTGTTGTTGAAATTTATCTGCAATAAATTGCTTATACTTCTACAATACACAAAATATTAAAAAAAAATTTTAATACAATTCTTAATAATTATTTAATTATAAAAATTAAGTAGGATGTCTTTTTATACACATCGAATGGCTGTGGAATCAAAGGCAAAAAAAGAAAAAAAAAAGGATAAGACAGCTGAGAACCACCGCCGTAGAATGTATTTGAAGGATATTTGACTGTTATTTCTAGCAGGTTGAGTGACTACCTAGAGGCAGGTTCCTTCTTTCACTACTGGGTGGATGTATATATGTATGTGTCATTGTACCGCTATGTTTGCCTTTCTGTTGTGTTCGCGGCAAATTGGAAATATATAAAATAAAGAAAAAAAGACAAAAGAAAGGTAAGTAGAAAGAAAAACAAAATCAGAGCGTTAAACTGCCTTGTCATGTCTCTTTACGCACCGAGTTCAATATCCTCTAAAGTCAAAATTGTTTTTCAGCTTTCTTTTTTCTTCACCCCGCCCACCCGTCCTCTCTCTCTTTCTCTCTCTCTCTCTCTCTCTCTCTCTCTCTCTCATTCTCTCTCTCACATACACACATACACACACACATTTATTTATCTATTTATTTCAGAGTTTAGGCAGAAGTGGGTCAATGCAATGACCTTTGCAGACCTTTTCTCCTAACTGCTAAGATTGATGCATCTGCAGTTGCCCAGCCTGAACACTAACCACCGGGTCAATGTCTGCTGGAAAAAAAAAAAAACCCCCAAAGCACCCGTGGATCCAGTGATGATGTTCAACGAAGCGTATTTAGGCCTATCACAGATAGATAGATAAATAGATAGATAGATAGATAGATAGATAGATAGATAGATAGATAAATAGACAGACGGATGGATGGATATATGAAAAAGTAGATAGATAGAGGAATAGACTTAGGTATAGATGAATAGGTAGTTAGAAACATGGTTAAAAAATCGATAGATAAATATATAAATATAAGAATAGAGAAATTGATAGGACATGGATAAATGGTTAAAGGGAGGGACAGATAGATGAATAGATGAATAGACAGATGGATAGACATATGTACAGATGGATAGGTAGAGAGATACTTGGACAAAAAGATAGATATATGGATGGATAGAGGGGTAAACGGTAAATTAGATAGATAGAAACAATATGATAGCAAACATATTGTTGCTGAAACAATATGAACAAATATCGATTTTCTATATGTAATCAGGTGGCGCAGTAACTGAGAGATTAAGTCATTGAACTACTAAGCATGCAGTCACAAGTTCAGATCTGCCTACAGTTATATTGTTGTTGTACCAAAGTAGGGCGCATAATTAACTGTATTCATTCCACTTTGCCTATATGGAAATAAAAAAGTATATTTTGCATAGACACAACAAAACAGATTGAACTCCTTCCTTAATAGGTGTGTGAAAGGTAGAAACATAGCTGGTGTCTTTGATCAGATTTCTTCCCATTGAGGGCAGCTTATCTTGGGCTATATATGCGGACTTGTCTAGAATGGCTGTGTTGACAGTTTAGCTTCTAGATATTGTCCGTATGTTGTTGCCAGGAACGCAGTGAAATGCATTCAAGACCAATATGTTCAACATTACTTTACGTCCCTATAATGCCCATGATTCGGTATCACATTACGGGAACCTAGCTCATTGGGCTCAGGCGGCCGCTTGAGACCAGCGAGCTAGGTTACTTTAACGAAATTTTTTGTAGAGTTCAAAATTAGTGAGGCTTAACTGTTTTATTTATTATTTATTCAGATAAAATTTATTATATCCGTCTCCGATCCTCCAAGGTATAGTCTAACTTTCAGTCAAAATGTAAGAACAAATATCGCCAAAGAATTTCTGAACTTAATTTCATTTTACTGTCTATCAAACTATAGTACTGGTTTCAAATTTTGACAGAAGGCCAGCAATTTTGGGAGAGGAGTAAGTCAATTACATCGACCCCAGTACTTGAGTGGTTCTTACTTTATTCATCCCGAAAGGATGATAGGTAAAGTCGACCTCGGCGGAATTTGAACTCAAAACATAATGCCGCTAAGCATTTTGCCCGGCATGCTAACGACTGTGCCAGTTCGCCGCCTTATCAATCTATAGATATTACAAAATCTTTAACAGAGACAGAGCCAAAATTTATTATTCTTGCTACGAGAATTTTTGCTTGTTCTATTAATCATTTCACTGGCAAAATAACACAACAACAATTACTCGGTATCTTTTCCTACCTGCTACCGAGAGGTAATATTTATGTTCACTTAAACGTGGTTGTTTTGTTAGAACAAACTATACTGCGGTAGATACCACGAGAGAACCTCTCATATCGGCTTTTGGTGCAAAATGCACTCTTATTTATTATCGCTAGTGGGGAGATAGATATCTGCTACCTCCAGCACATAGACCACCAGATCATGTGGATTTAACCTTGCTTGGTCTTGTCAATCACAGACGCTCGACTGCTAGAGATAGCAGCAACTCATCTCCCCACCAGTGATATATAGAAAAACAGTGATTAACCAGATGGCTGTCTCCTTAACTATTCTCGAAATTATTGGTTCCACTGCTCTTAGCGCAGTGGAAAGCAATTAGAATTACAATTTTATAAATTTCAAATGTCCAGAGAGGCAATTTCTAAAAATCTGTCCATTCGTTTCTCAAAACAATCCAATGAGGCTATTTTAGAACAAAAAAGGCGACATTTTACAAAATGTGGCCCATCACCACCGTGCTTTTATATAATTTAAACTTATCCAGAAACTTTAATTTTATTCAAAGACACCACACATCAAAAATATTTGAATTTTAGAGTTCATACAGGCGCACTTCAAATTAATTACTGTATAATCTCCCGCGCCGCCACGTTTTCCTTACAACTACTAACTTTGTTCGTTTTTGGGTAAACACTTTTTCGTCCTCATTTCCGAACTTCATTTGGCCACACTGAAAATCTATCAACATATTTTTTTACTATGCTGAGTTATCTCCACTATCCTGTTTGACTTTCACGCCCGCGCTCTTATTTTACTGGCCTGTTGTTTGGAAATACGTATTATTAAAAAAAAAAAAAAAAAACTCCTCGCCAAATTCTTGTCGATTTCTTTTAATCTAAGACTACTAATTTTTATAATCATCGTCTTAAATAATTTTTGTTATAAATGTCTTTTATTGTTCACTATACACAAACTCATTGACTCTTCTTTTCTCCTCTTCCTCATCTTAACCGTAGTAGGAGCGACATATCTTACATATAGAAAACTCTGAATTCAAATGTCTGCTGTCTTATGGGTCTCTTGGGTTGGGAAAGATTAGATGGAATAAATACCTTGATGTAAAACCACTCAACTTTAGTCTGGTCATCTCATCTTTTTGTGCTGTTGAAGACCCTTAGTTTCCTAAATAAAAGTGGTTTGCGTATAGTGCAATTTTAGTTACTTATTGATCCCTTCAAGGCATCGAAACTGCTAGAATCTTTTGACGGGGGCTAAATTTTAGTTTCTTCTATCTTTTACGCGTTCCATCCTCTTTCCTTGTCTTACGAAATACCGTCTGTTGTAAAAGGTTAAAATGTCCTTCCAAGTCTCGTATACATCCAAAACCCACAATCCAACCCTATTAAGACAATTTGCAGGCTGTGCAATGCGCATGGCTTGCAAGTTCCCACCTTCTTAAATCTGGTAGTGCGCAGAGTTCTTTGCTAAATTTTGCAGAATACAACCGTTCGTTACACCTCAACTCTTTAAATAGCACTCCTAAAAGTAAAGCTACCACTTTTCTGTGTTTCACTTCCTATTCCACAAGGCACACACATGCGAGCGCATGCGCACACCACCGCATTCAATCCATACTCCAGATCATTTTTAACACAATCACTACCCTTCTCTTTCTTTCGTCCTCTCTCTTCTATCTAAACAAATCCATAGTATTACACAATAGTGTATCATGTTCTAATGAAGGTACTCTCACCGATCCTGCCAGCTACCGGCCTATTTATCTCTTTTAAAATGTCACAAATTTTATAGTATTATAAAATTACTTCTTGCATTACTTTCTGTCTCAACTCTTTTTAGTCATCACTAACTCTGTCCCCTTGAACATACCTCGAAAATATATTTCGATTAGTATATGATGACAACCTACTTTGCTGCAACAACGCCAGGATACAGTCACTTTGCATATTAAGGAAACGCACACTGCACATCCTCCGTCATTCCCACAGTCAGTGAGATGTTTGACAGTTTGGGAAAGCCTCTCTTGTAGCTCCATGCAATTATAATTATTATCTAACATTCATTTTAAATTTGCGTTTTTTTTACAAATTGACAGATCATCGTAGGTCTTACCTAATAAATGGAGATTCTGGTCATACCCATTCCTATACTTAATCAGCATGAAAATAATATCGCTAAAATCTAGGCCCGTCGCCAGGTGCTTCAGAATATTCTGGGTGGGCACTAAATTGTAATAAATACTCCAGTGGAGTTCCAAAATAAGTGTATCACTGTAAATCTGAGTGTGCACCATTGAATAGTGATGGGGAAGTCGTGTCCAGTGCACCCCCTTAGCGACAGGCATGCTAAAACCCTTAGAAATGCTAAGTCGCCAAACTATTTATGCTTGATTCACATAGTTCTAAATCTGAATACCAGTTACTAGGCTTCTTTTATATGGCAAGGAAACACTTCATCTTCAAACCATACATTAGAATACCGAGGTAGGATGGTATTGTTGATACAGACGCAAACGCTTTAGACGGCGTTGGAAAAAGTAAACGATCAGTATGTTAATTCACAAAGGTCCACTAACCGATGCACTACAACCACCAACTTATAAATGCACTCTTTTTCTATCACTGCTACAACAACTGAGTGGAGGCGCAATGGCCCAGTGGTTAGGGCAGCGGACTCGCGGTTTCGATTCCCAGACCGAGCGTTGTGAGTGTTTATTGAGCGAAAACACCTAAAGCCCCACGAGGCTCCGGCAGGGGATGGTGGCGAACCCTGCTGTACTCTCTCACCACAAATTTCTCTCACTCTTACTTCCCGTTTCTGTTGTGCCTGTAATTCAAGGGGTCAGCCTTGTCACACTGTGTCACGCTGAATATCCCCGAGAACTACGTTAAGGGTACACGTGTCTGTGGAGTGCTCAGCCACTTGTATGTTAATTTCACGAGCAGGCTGTTCCGTTGATCGTATCAACTAGAACCCCCGACGTCGTAAGCGACGGAGTGCCAACAACAACAACAACCGTTGATCCCTTGAAGTAGGGAATGATGGCGACAAATAGAAGTTCAAACTGATCGCTCTCACCGTTTCAGAAGACCTACAAAGGTCACGGATGCCTCTTCTTCCATTGATTAATTTAAAAAAAAATCTTATCAGAACTGTCACGTATCCGCATCCAGCTACGTTTATAAACATAATTTAGTGATGATACTTCAACTCCATGTATTTCTTCATACGTGTACGTGAGCGTGTATCTATGTATATACGCACACGCGTGCGTGAGTGTATATCTATGTATATATGCACACGTGTGCGTGAGTGTGTATCTATGTACATATGCACACGTGTGCGTGAGTGTGTATCTATGTATATATGCACACGTGTGCGTGAGTGTGTATCTATGTATATATGCACACGTGTGCGTGAGTGTGTATCTATGTATATATGCACACGCGTGCGTGAGTATGTATCTATGTATATATGCACACGTGTGCGTGAGTGTGTATCTATGTATATATGCACACGTGTGCGTGAGTGTATATCTATGTATATATGCACACGTGTGCGTGAGTGTGTATCTATGTATATATGCACACGTGTGCGTGAGTGTGTATCTATGTATATATGCACACGTGTGCGTGAGTGTGTATCTATGTATATATGCACACGTGTGCGTGAGTATGTATCTATGTATATATGCACACGTGTGCGTGAGTGTGTATCTATGTATATATGCACACGTGTGCGTGAGTATGTATCTATGTATATATGCACACGTGTGCGTGAGTGTGTATCTATGTATATATGCACACGCGTGCGTGAGTATGTATCTATGTATATATGCACACGTGTGCGTGAGTGTGTATCTATGTATATATGCACACGTGTGCGTGAGTATGTATCTATGTATATATGCACACGTGTGCGTGTACTCTACAAAAAGTATTGAGTGATTCTTCAGTTTAATATAAAATTGTTTTTATAACTCGACATAAAAAATATTTATCTTACTCTCTCATATATATCACTGCACACACACACACACACACACACACACACACACACACACACACACACACACACACACACACACACACACACACACACACACACATGTACGTGAGTGAAAAAGTATGTCTGAGTGTATGTGTGTATCTGAGTTCACGTGTATGTATATGTGAAAGGAGGATTGCTCGACTGTCTGCGCGCATGTGCATTTCAATATACTATGACGTAAGATGATAGACCACGTGCTAGGATCAATAAATATTGGTTTGGTGCTGCTGTCGTTACTCCACTGCTGATTTGCTGCTGCTGCTGTTTTTTATATTTTTGTTGGTGTGTTTGTTGTTGTTGCTGTATGTTAATGTATTCGTATGACTGACTTAATGTTTGTGTGCAGGTGTAATTGTGTATATGTATGTATGTATGTATGTATGTATGTATGTATGTATGTATGTATGTATGAGTGTGTGTGTGTACGAGTGTGTGTATGAGTGTGTATATGAGTGTGTATGAGTGTGTGTATTTATGTACGATTGTGTGTGTGTGCATGTGTGTGTGTATGAGTGTGTATTTATGTACGATTGTGTGTGTGTGTGTGTGCATTTGCGTATGTATGAGTGTGCGCGCGTATGTATGAGTGTGTATGTGTGTATGTATGAGCGTGTGTGTATGTATGAGTGTGTATGTACGAGAGTGTATGTATGAGTGTGTATGTGTGTATGTATGAGCGTGTGCGTGTGTATGAGTGTGTATGTACGAGAGTGTATGTATGAGTGTGTATGTGTGTATGTATGAGCGTGTGCGTGTGTATGAGTGTGTATGTACGAGAGTGTATGTATGAGTGTGTATGTGTGTATGTATGAGCGTGTGTGTATGTATGAGTGTGTATGTA
This sequence comes from Octopus bimaculoides, assembly GCF_046866305.1. NCBI lineage: Eukaryota > Metazoa > Mollusca > Cephalopoda > Octopoda > Octopodidae > Octopus > Octopus bimaculoides. The sequence continues at coordinate 177,905,406 of NC_142929.1, forward strand.
CGAGAGCGTATGTATGAGTGTGTATGTGTGTATGTATGAGCGTGTGTGTATGTATGAGTGTGTATGTACGAGAGTGTATGTATGAGTGTGTATGTACGAG
>NC_142929.1:177908005-177963005 GCF_046866305.1 Octopus bimaculoides
CCATCATGGTTGTAAATGTCTCCACCTCCCGGGGTAACCAGTGTTCATTCTGGAAAGGAGTCTAGAATGTAAAAAAGCAGCATAATCACGATGCAGAATGGTTAGACAGGGTACAAGAGGGGTACTGTTTCTTCTAATACATTTAAAATCACTAACGGAATTCTGACGACCGATGCTAAAATACTGACTAGAAAACAACGAGTTTAATAAGATCATTTCTCAAAATGCTCTTGCAGCATCAGTGCTTGTATCAACATTTGAGATCCGCGGTTTGGATCTCAAGACTGGAAGATAGTTGACATTACTGTCAGCTATTGTATCAACCATGATATAGGCAAGATAAATGTTAAATGGTAGACAGGTTTAAATGCAAATATATAAATAAAGTCAGTCCAAATGGCCTTTGAATGCTGGATTGTCTCAGAAAACACCCATTGAACAGTAAAGAGAGTAATGTGCACAACACACGTGTATTCAGCTATGAAAATGATAACATCTTGAAGGTACGTGAAGAACCCCTGAATAAGTACTCTGAGTATTTAACTGTCCTATTTGATCTAAACGTAATAAATCTACTAGAAATCCTTGAAATAGAAACTCACATTAGCAGAAACCTATGCGTGGATTCATATCCCATAGGTTAGAAGGTACCAATAACATTAACAGGTAAAGTAGATCCTCCTGGGTTTGTGATAAATGTATTGCATCTAACATAGAAGGATATGCTTTCAATATTCAGAAACAGGAAACCGTTAGTAAGTACATGATTAACAACTTTCCGCATTGTGAGAAAAATAATGACAATACTGTCATACTAGAATGGAACCCACAATACTGGTAGTTATCCTAAAATGCCTGCAAGGTACTGCCTGCCTTCCAAAGAGACATGGTATTGTTGCCAATATATATTTACTGTACCATCTGTCGAATGAATTGCCCTGATGGAAACCATGACCAGAACCAGAGCCATCGCTTCAGAATAAGGAATGCTGCTGGAATATTGTAATAAAAATGCAACAGTCAGGTACAAATAAAACAGACTTGATATTTTTTTATGGGTCAGAGAACAAAAATATGTATCGTTACAAAGATCAGTTGTCCAGTGGATCAGAGGGTTTGTCAAAAGTTTTGGAAATAGAATAGTATCAACTTTTAGCTCTCGTAATCCGCTATCAATTCTAATTTGTGCCTATTATAGTAGATTGGCAACAGATTTACATAAAAGTCTGGAAATGTTAGGTTTTTTTTTTTCCAAGAAAGAGCAAAAATATACTCGCCTCCTCCAAATTCATTCGATTAGTGATATAGTGATGGCTTGCAAAGTACAGCGAGCTTATATGTGGTTGGTCGGTATTCAAGAATTAGCAGCCAACTCACCCTTAAATCAGTACCGTATCATCTTAAAAAAAGGAAAGGAACATATAAAATGATGTTGTCCTAAATGCTGCTTAAAAGGAGACGGAAACGCCAAGAATGCTTTTGGTCATGGGTTTGCTCGACTGGAGTTGACCTGGAAATAAACAACAACAACTCGCCTAAACCTTTTACTCTCCTCACCTCTTTCATTTTAAAGATGTAGTGCTTTCTTGTCTTGATCTCCCGCGATGATGAAGTTATGGATCAGTGTGGTTAGACAAAAACTCCACTCCCTAAACAGCAACGGATCTTCAAAGAAGGGTGCAGCTACGCGAACAACCGGAGAATCGCGACATTTCTTAGCTATAGTACACCGTATGAGCTCTTTACAAGCGAAGAAACTAAAGAAGAGTTGTATTTCATTGTCGTTGACCTGCATGATAGTTCAACTGCCTCAACGAAAGCCATCTGTTTGTGGCTCTAAGAATTTTCGGCCTTGACTTGTGCTGGGAAAAAAAGCGCAAAACGTAACAACACGTTCAATTTTATAGTCACAGAAGCCGTTAAACTAGCGACGAAAAGAAAAAAATGAAGCAGGGTGGCCACTGACTTCAAACAATTCAGGTTTCATGTTAGTATATATCCTTATCCAATATGCATTTACAAAACTTGTAAATAGATAAATACTTTCACATGTATATACATACTCTATTAGACGGCCTCAGGGCGCACATATACCAAACTCCTCACCAAATAAGCTGGGGTTGCTGGTTTAGTTACTGATGGCTCAACCGTCATTTACCGACATATATGGTTACCAGTAGAAGGTCTCTAGTCATCAACAGCGTAACCCCCCCCCCCCCCCCCCCCACACACACACACATACACACATACACACTGGGCGGCGAGCTAGCAGAAACGTTAGCACGTCGGGCGAAATGCTTAGCGGTATTTCGTCTGCCGCTACGCTCTGAGTTCAAATTCCGCCGAGGTCGACTTTGCCTTTCATCCTTTCGGGGTCGATAAAATAAGTACCACTACGCACTGGGGTCGATATAATCGACTTAATCCGTTTGTCTGTCTTTGTTTGTCCCCTCTGTGTGTAGCCCCTTGTGGGTAGTAAAGAAATAACGCATACACACTGGCATTAAATCCACTCTTCTTTATTTTCATAGAGCTAATACTTAGCGTCTATTATTACAGTGAAAACCATCAATGAAACCTAGAAATTATTTGTGAACGATCAAAAGGCTTCTATGAGAAATATCTAAAACGCCAAGAATTGGATTCAGTAACATTTTCGGTTTATACCGGGGATAGAATTTGAACAAAAGAAATGCATATATTTGAACACGGAAAATGTTTCCCCGACCCACCAAGCTTAATATTACTGGTCGCTTTATCTCCTTTGTTCCACAGAAGAAGCGCAACAAGATTTCATAATGTAGTATTGGTACTGATGTCAGCATTTAAGATACTTGATTGACTTTTGGGTGGAAGGCACTCCATATATATATTAGAATTTGTAAGATCTTGATACCAGCAATAAGCTTCTACAGAAAAAGTGACATTGACAAGCTCTCTTTAAGAAGGAAAGAGCGTGGAAATGGGCTTGAAGTAAATGCAGACAGGCAGTAAATGTTTTATATCACTCAAACTCTAGCAAACAGCATCAGCAAAAAATAAATATATCAACGAAAAAGTCCTCAAAAGTGAAGGGAACTTTTCAAGGAGTGCTCATTTCTAGATGGCCTTCTACGCAACACTAGAATTGATGCACAAGCGTACCTCAACAATGCTCTGGAAGAGAAACAATCCCCATACTAAAAAATAAAAGTTATATAGAAGTATGTTCCCGGAAACTTGAGGATAATACTGTCACTGACAGGAAGTATAGATTTTCTTGAATTCTTAACTGTTATATCACGTCATGTTTCATCACACTTATTTGCAACCCACTGCAATACATACGTACAAAATAGTTTATGAATGTCATAAGAACAAAAGAGGGCCAAACCATTATGCATCAAAAACGCGACCGAAAATGTCAGTAAACTTAGATCCCCGTGGAAGATATTACACATGTAATCAACCGTTCATAATGTCATTAAGGTGCTACCTTCCAATATGGCATGACATTGATGCGCAAACAATATACAATGCCATCTGTAGGCTGGAATAAATTTAGAAAATAGTTTTATTACTCGTGACATATATATGTATTAGCAGAAGAAATATTAGCGGAACATTCTTCTGCCAAATGCAAACAAAACAGGCCTGATATATTGTGTAAGAGAGAAAGAAAACTTAAGTACAGTTACAGAGGTTAGCTGTCCTGCAGATATTTCTTTCAAAATGATTATGAAAGAGAATATTTATGTATAACTTCTTCGAAATCTATACTTTATCTATTCGGATTATAAATGTACAATCGTGTCTATAATTACTGGAGCTCTTAGTTCGCTGTATTAGTAAATGTCTAACTGGTAATCTTGAAAAGCTGTGGAACTTTACATAAAAAAAGAGACCGGCTAATACGAACTTTGTAAATATAATCTGTAAGCAAAGCCGTAAAAATACGCAAGCTTACAAAAAGAAAGTCAACGTGTCGTTTCACTGTTTTTTCTTTAAATAGAAATTCCAGATAAATTATTAGAAACAAGCTCCTTCTTTATAGAAAGAATTCATATGATTAAGAAGGATAACTACATTACATATAGAAAACTGCAAAGATACAGTAACATAAAAATAGAGTAGTCAATTTTGGACCAACAACCATTATATTAGCTCCCACTTTGAGAGCATGCTTTTGAAATCCAGTAATTGGAAATATAAAAAAATAAGATTGCAACAAAAGAATATGAAGGTACAGGCAAAACAACTGCGACAGAGCCATCATGATACCATTTACGTATGACAACTGATGCAGTGGAGAAAACCCTATACAATGCAATTCGTAAGCAGAATAGACTTGAAAATCCAAATGGTTTCAAATTTTGGCACTAAACCAGCAGTACTAGGGGAGGGAATAAGTCGATTATATTGAGTCCAGTGCTTAACTGGTACTTATTTTATCAATCCAGGAAGAGTTAAAGGCAAAATCGATTTCAGTGGTATTTGATTTCAGAACGTAAAGAGCCTGAAGAAATGCTGCTAAGCATTTTGTCCGAGGCGCTAACGAATCCATCAGCTTATTGCTTTATATCCTGAAGATCAAAACAAAAGCAATCAGAGTAATGTGCAAATTATGCTCGCCTATAGTATTCAAGTATACAGATGGAATGATTTGAGTTTAGGAAAAGAATGTATCAAGTAGACGTTAATATAATGATAACGGTAAAAAGTGAAGAAAACAGAAATATCATTATTTCTAAATTTCTCTAAAGGAGACTACGGCAGCAGTATTGGGTATTAATATCTATCGCCGAGCTAACATGGCAGCCTAGAGAAATAGGACGAATGCTACCGTTGATTAGCTCCGAGAGGCCATCACCTCTAGCTAGCTACGTGACACACAAATCTGTGTTCATTACAATCTTCGAACAGGGGACGTCATCAGCTTCCTTTTGCAACTTCAGCATCCACAGACCAGTTTCGGGGTATTTGTCCCTTATCAATGTGGAGTAGCTGAACCCAGCAGGCGTCGCTGTTGACTGTCTGTACGAAGGTTTATTCATATATATTCAGTGGAACACATCCACTGATTTTCAAAAATAGAAATCAGTGGATGTATTCCACTGAATATATATAAATAAACACTCGGACAGACAGTCAACAGCGACGTCTGCTGGGTTCAGCTACTCCACATTGATATGGGACAAATACCTCGAAACCGGTCTGTGGATGTTGAAGCAGCAAGGGGAATCAGATGACGTCCCCTGTTCGAAGATTGTAATGGACACAGATTTGTGTGTCACGTAGCTAGCTAGAGGCAATGGCCTTGCGGAGCGAATCAACGGCAGCATTCGTCTTATTTCTCTAGGCTGCCATGTTAGCTTGGCGATAAATAATAATCAGTGAAGAAAGCGTTTTTGATCTATAGCGAACTAGTAAGAAACCTAAAGACACTACATTCCAATTATATCTTTAAACTAATACCTGTGGTTATTGAGGTTCTTTGTTACTTCACTAACTGCTTCAATACTGAACTTGAGAATCTAGGCTTCGCAAGACTACAATTGACAACCCATTTGAAAATTACAATTACACACCACTAATGGAACTTTAAAAATACGTAAAGCATTCCGTAAGTTTATCCTAAACTATATGTACACACCATACGTGCAGACATGCACATGCAGACAACGTATACACTTTGATAAATTAAAACATACAGATTTAGTAACTCAATATGTGTGCAAACATAGATTCGCATACATATATAAATAAAGCTTGCATACATATATACATGTGTAAAAACAGACAAACAAAAAATTCGGTAAATCTGCACTACTGTCTCGCTTTTTCGACATCTAGGAATATAGGTTAGGAATTTCTAATATATATATTATACCCGGGATAACTACATTGGTGATGAAAATGATGCGCAAAATGCAAGGATTATAAATGGATTCTCAGTGAAAAAATCGAACCGGTCTATGCATGTGTACTCTCTCTCTCTATATATATATGTATGTACACAATGTAAATATATTAGCAATATTATTAAAAAAGAACGTGAATTAACTTGCAGAATTTCTAAATGGTTACACGGTTATTTGGTCAACTGTTCATTCGTGGCACTCTGTCGGTTATGACGACGTGGGTTCTAATTGATCTGATCAACGGAACAGCCTGCTCGTGAAGTTAACGTGTAAGTGGCTGAGTACTCCACAGATACGTGTACCCTTAACGTAGTTCTCGGGGAGATTCAGCGTGACACAGTCTGTGACAAGATTGGCCCTTTGAAATATAGGTACACAGGTACAATAGAAACAAGAGGGTTCGCCCCCACCCTACCGGAACCTCGTGGAGCTTTAGGTGTTTTCGCTCAATAAACACTCATAACACCCGGTCTGGGAATCGAAACCGCGATCCCACGACCCCGAGTCCGCTGCCCTAACCACTGGGCCATTGCGCCTCCACTCAACTGTTCCTACATGTTCATTGATAGATAACCATAGTTTCACTTCAAAACATTGAATACGAAAGTTATGAGGCTAAATAACTCTGTTTTACTTGACAACCAGAAAGTTTGATATAAGAGTATCATTTACGACTAAGAAAATCGTTGTTTTAATGAAAACGCTGATGAAAATGTTTACTTTGATGAATATATCTTATTTAGTCTAAACGAGAAACGGATTTCGTTGATTGATCTGAGTCAAATCTATTTTCATTAAGAAGTTTATGTCTCTAATTAATTTATATGAACTTGCAACAAAAAAATGCACCTGGTATTAGTTAACACAACTTCAGTGAGCCATAAATTGGAAAACAACTTAACGTAATATTCCGCGGCACGCAACCAAATTTCAACTGCCTCATATCTTTTTCTGGTGTATCGACAAATCAATACAACAGATTTCAGTTTGAAACTAAAACTGAAACTGAAAATGTTTGCGATATTTGTGGCTCAACCTCAGCGACTTGGAGATCGTGAGCCTCATTAACATGGTCAGGATCTTAGTGTTTAAAACCAGTAAAAAAAATGTGAAAACTACTGGAGGAAACGTGATTCGTGACCAAGAGAAAAATAATTATTCCCGGTGGTTAGGCGCCACCACAATGACCAGTAGGCCAAAGACATCATCAGCAATGACTCCAGCAAGTATATGCTATATTTAGTATAAGATTATTTACAAGATAACGCGGGAACCTCAACGCTGTCGTTCGACGTGCTACAAATGGCAGTCGAACATCCCTCGAATTATTCCCTACCGTCTCAAAAAAGTAGGACTCATTGCATAATGTGGTCCTAGATACACTGCCTCCGTATATACAATGGTGTTTGTCTGCTAACATCCATTTACACGTTGGTTATCACTAGTGTCGATCAAAAGATACTCATGGTAACGAACAGTCTAATCAAACCCGGAACTTCGTGTTCGCCACTGAACTCATCAGAATTCTTAATCGCACAACCTTGCCTACTATGATTACATTTTACAGTTTAGTCACACAATCATTGTGCACCACTATCGTTATTCAACCGAATCAACCACTAAACAATTAGTTGCCTTTGTTTTTTTAGTTTGCTCGATTAATTAATTGATTACTTGCATGTATTTCTACTCTGATGTGTGAGGGGAAAAAAACTAAAGCTAGGAACACCGTTTTTCTTTTAAATCAATGGTCACTAAGCAAAATAACAAACAAATAGATATTATATTTTGTTTCCCGGCATTTTGTTTTTGAACAAGTTATTAGTGCATTAATTCTGTTACCCCAATCTTATTCAATATGTCATGTAATGGCAGATTTACAAGCCTACAGAAAGGGGGAAATATGTTAGTTACGCAGTGAACGAACTACAATATAAATACGTTCCATAGCAACTCGATTTCTTTCAGATAGCAGTGGTTATAATAGTAGTGTAAAATAACAATTATATACTGAGAATGCATTTAAAAAGAATATTATTTGCACTCGTTAAATTTTCTTTATTAATAGTGGGTCAAATATTTTTTCCGATTATATAATGGACTGAAAGAGTAATAGTAGCTGTATTAACAACCCCGTTCAAAGATTCCTTTGGCTAAAGCCGTTCCAAGCCTAACTATTCTGTGAATTTTTAAGACAGTGTATATACGACTATATTATCCAATGTGTTCTATTTTTCAAAGATAGTTGTGAATGAATTGAGGGAGATCTTACTGATGTTTCTAGCTGATGAAATGACCAACTTACATTTGTTGGCTCATAGCAGGGGAGTTATCAAAAGTATTTATTCTTCTTGTTACTAGAATCATTATAGTAAACAATATTCCAAACACAGGGACTTTTCTCATTGTACAAGAAAAAAAGAAAATGCCTAAATTATTCTCAAGCGATCTGTCACGAAGCATTGACGCTGCGCAAATTATGTCCCCTGAAAATGAATATTCTACAGATATTCTCTCTATATATGGTGTATTTTTACGCTTGATCTAATGTCATCTGTTTTAATGAAGTCTAATAATTATGCGCTCCCTGCTTTCAATGGAGAAGAAAAATCAATGTCTCCTACTGTTTCATTGTTGATGACCTGAAAATATAAGCCAGTAACATCAACAGAGCCAAATATCAATTTGACTCAGTAAAAAGTATATTCACGGGCCACTGGGATGGAATTATGCCAGAACAAACACTTATTTGTATAATAAATTAAGATAGGACTAGAAACCAACCAGGATAAGGGAGAAAAATGTACTTTCTAACACATTTTTGCCTTAAACAATGATAATTATAAATGCCTCGGTAAAGATGAAAATGTATCTTGCATGTTTATTGGAAACAAGGCTTGAGTGACCATTAACACCAAACTCAGAAATAAAGTATTTCCATGCTACAAAAATCATTATCTCAATATATTTACAGAATAAGTTTTGGCATTAAGATTCGGAGTCGTGACTAGAATTTCAAGTACAGTCCTTTCTTTGGTAAAGAAAAAAGAAAATATACTTAAAATTGTTAGTAATGTTTGTGCTAATTGTACCACGGACAACTGATCTATCTAAAAGAAGAAACTTGTAGGACTAATATCTTTCAATATTCATTTACAGTTTCATCTGTCCTTACGTTCTGAGTTCAAATTCCGCCGAGGCCGACCTTGCCTTTCATCCTTTCGGGGTCGATAAATTAAGTACCAGTTGCGTCCTGGGGTCGATCTAATCGACTGTAATCATTTACAGCTTTTATCACTTTCGGTATTTTCTGATTTTAAAAACTACTGAAGATAACTTTCTTACTCGGGACCAATATTCTTTTCTACTCTAGGCACAACGCCCGAAATTTTTAGGGAGGGGGGGGGGTAGTCGATTAGATGGACCCTAGTACACAACTGGTACTTTATTTATCGATACCGAAAGGACGAAAGGCAAAGTCGACTCGGAGGAATTTGAACTCAGATGGTAAAGACAGACGAAATACCTATTTCTTTACTGCCCACAAGGGGCTACACACAGAGGGGACAAACAAGGACAGACAAACGGATTAAGTCGATTATATCGACCCCAGTGCGTAACTGGTACTTAATTTATCGACCCCGAAAGGATGAAGGGCAAAGTCGACCTCGGCGGAATTTAAACTCAGAACGCAGTGGCAGACGAAATACCACTAAGCATTTCGCCAGACGTGCTAACGTTTCTGCCAGCTCGCCGCCTTACTCGGTACCAATGTTAGTCACACACTGGTCCAAATTCAGTCGAATTATGTACTTTTCAATACTTTATGTCATGCCCATGTTTCGTTGTAGGAACTCATTTTAAAATTAGCATTAAGACAGCGAATTGACAGAATCGTCAACACGTCGAACAAAATGCTTAGCGGCATTTCTTCTGGCTTTGTGTTCTGAGTTTAAATTCCTGAGTTCAAATCCTTTAGGTACCGATAAAATAAGTCCCAGTTGAGCACTGGCGTATATGTAATCGACTAGCCTTTTCACTCCAAAATTTCCGACTTTGTGCCTATAGTAGAAAAGATTATTAAAACTAGATCTCCTAAAACGCCATAGAGTTCTTATGGGAGATTTTCGCTAATCCAACATTTCGGAATATAGCTTCCAAATAGAATTTGAATGGAAAAATTCTCCTTAACAATCTCATTATTTCACGTGCATTTCACGGGCATATGGCGTAGTGGTTAAAAGCGCGGGCTACTAACCCCAAGATTCCGAGTTCGATTCCAGGCAGTGACCTGAATAATAATAATAATGATAATAATAATAATAATAATAATAATAACAATAATAATAACAATAATAACAACAACAACATCGAAAAATACCTTAAGAATGAGAACCCAGGTTCGAAATTTCCCCAAGACACCTGATGAAGGCTGGAGGGTATATCAGCCGAAACGTTGTGTTAACAACAAACAAGATGAGGACAAATATCCGTCAATTGTAAATAATGTACATAATTCCTCATCTCTTAAATACAGAACTGTTTCACAAGTAAAGATTGAAATAAAGACTGGCCAAATCAGCATTAGTGTTCCCAAACTAATATTTGCGCGAAATCTATATGATCTTTCGCAAATCGCGGGACCAATATCTATATTTTGCAGATAAATCTGATTTTAATAAAACATCAAATGAAACAGAAAATTTATTCACAAAAAGTAATTTGAAAATAAATCGAATTTGTTTTATAAAACAAAATTTTTATAAAATGTTAAGACACACCTTATTTCGTTGAACCCTATGATAATTTCGTGGAACCCTTTAATTTTTTTTCATGGAACCCTCTGCTTTCTTGGATCTCACTTTGAGAAATCCTATCACAAACTACTCGAATAGCTATAGTAACAAAAATAAGTTCTAACAAGGACTCAAAATTAAAAGTTTGTAGGAAAAAGTAAGGATTATTTAATCGATCCTATATATATTTATCGATCGATCTTGGAAAGAGTAAGCTAAACTTGACAGCGTTTAAAAAGAGGACACAGAAAGAAGCATCTGTTGTTCCTACTAATAATGGGAGAGGGAGGAAGGGAAGTGAAAGCGTGAAAGATAAGTGAGGAAGATATATTATACACAGCCTTGTTTTTTTTTTATCTCATTACGAAAAGTAAATCCTTATATACATATATATGAATCAAGGCTTGGACAGAAAGATGGAGAGAGGTAGAGAAATGATAATCATTTTAAACAATTGATATAACCCTTTTGTGATTTGAAAAAGAACTCATTAAAAAAACTATTACTCAGACAATCTTTACTCAGTGAGGAATAACTGAGGAAGAAGCATAACAGTCATTTGGTGGCTACAGAAAAACTGAAGTTGATTTTAATACTATTAATACACGGAACGTTTGTTGCAGGCATACAAAGCGAACATCAAAGGGAAGCAAAACGTGAAAGCCCCCTGGGACTCGAACTCACATTTATTCTTCTTGAAACGTGTAATTGCGACAATATCATAAATCCTCTAACAATATCTAGTTGAGTGATTAACACTTTTAAATCCAAACTCGTTCTGAGATCAGTTATTTAATCTGAGATATTTGCATTTTGCATACGTTTGTTTTCAATCTGCTTTCGATGTCACAGTCTATATTCTGATGTGAAGCACTCTCACGACCTAATGTCGACTAGATTGAAAGTATAGTACATGACGACTGTGGTTCATGTTCAGCCTCAGGTTAACCTTGATCGGTGGTTTCTATTCCAATAGTTACCTCCGAGACTTATTTCAGTGTATGAAGAATTATAATGTCCAATGTGTTCTCCCATCTTTACATCCATACATACGTTTCCAGTATTGTTTCTGGTAACATGTTATTACTTTCCACGTGAGAAAAAAAAAAGACATTACAGAAGAGTACAGCTGTAAAGGCTTTCTATGTTGATAGTAAGCAAGTTATAGGCCAATAATTTTCTCTGATATTTTGTTTTGGGAAATAAATGTTATTTTGCACCTTCAGCATATAATTACGCACTGAATCTCATTTGCGTAACATTTAATTGAATACCACAACCCTATAACTATGGTATAGCGTGGTTGCATTCAATGTTTAGAAGCCTCAATAGAAATTGGGGACCATGTCAGTGCCAGACGCTTTCCAGTTACTTGTAGATCTTAATATATTAGCGAATATCTTGCTGGCTGTTGAGTATTATGCTTACGGTGCTATATTTTTTACCTGTTCTCTTGATGCATTATAATTTTTTTTTTATTGTATGAAAAGATTTTGTTCCGTTTCTTTCCAGTTTTACTCGAATTTTTGTTGATACTGGTGTGTCTTCCAGCGTTATATATATATATTTTTTGTTAATATCGCAGTAGAATTTTTTAATATTTAATACAAATACATATTTTACATGGAAGAAGCGTTTACGTTTTTGAAGCGTTTTATCCGGCATGTTTTTGCTGATATTTGTTCAAGCTTATATTTTGCTTTCAGGTTGTCTTTTATTTTTTTATCGTTACACTTTTCATATTTACGCTCTTTTTAAAACTTTTTCATGCTGGATCCCTTCTTTCTCATTTCGCTAAGTAAGGATAAGGCTTCCATTTTTCCTTCAGTTTTATGTGATTAATGTTTATTTTTTTTTAATCTCTCCTTAAGAAACAGGCAAAATACCTTGCAATATTAAATGTAGTAACCATTAAAACTTTAATTTTTGTTTGCCTTCGTTTTTCTCATCAGAATGCGGCTATGCTGGGGTATCGTCTTGACTCTTTAATCGAATGAATGAATCCACCCCAGTACTTCTTTTTCAAAGCCTGGCACTTGTTCTATCAGTCATTTTTGCCGAACTGTTAAGTTATGGAGTCGCAAACACTCCAAGCCTTGGTTGGAGACAAATACAGACGCAATTACTCACACACAACTATGCATATATATGCACACACACACACACACACACACACACACACACACACACACACACACACACACACACACACACACACACATATATGTATATATATACATACATATATATATATATATATATATATATATATATATATATATGTATACACACACACACACACACTAAATTACGCAAAAATGAAAATAACACTGATATCTCATTTTAGCAGATATATTTACCAAAATTGCAGAAAAATATCTTGAAATACTAAAGAGTTAATTTATTCAATAAAATCACCATTGGCTTCAACCACGGTCAGCAGTCGACTTCGGAATGTTCTGCAACTCTTCTGGACGGTCTCCTTGTTTAAGTTGGTGAATGCTGCCATAATCCTTGCCTTCAGTTCATCTTTGGTGTTACAAGGGGTTTTGTTGGTCTCTCGCTCAACTTCGCCCCACGCATAATAATCAAGGGGCTGCAGTCTGGGGAGTTAGGTGGCCAGATGTTAGGAGTGATGTAATCGCAGAAATTGTCTGACAGCCACGACTGGATTCTCCTGCTTGTGTGGCATGGTGCAGAGTCCTGTTGCCAGACATAGAGTCTTCCAGCAGCCATCCTCTTGACACAAGGCAGCACTACTTCCCCCAGGCACTTGATGTAGGCTTCCGTGTTGACTTTGAGGCCGTATGAGAAGATGAATAGAGGCATAACATCGTCATCATTAGTGATCACTCCAAACAACATGATGTTGACTAGATGTTTGATTTCTATCACTTTCAGTACATGTTTTGGGGACACGGCAAGCCAACGGTTGTTATGTGTATTCACCTGATCCTGGCAGAAATTTTACTCGTCTGAGAGAAACCAAAGCATGTTCGGTCGTAGCGCGGTCTTTCCTCTTGTCTTTGATGGCTTGGGATAAAAATTGACCCTTTCTCATTTGTATGAGGAATACCGAGTGTCTTCATGCACTACCTGCCTGATACAAAACTCAGACACTCCCATGTCCCTGGCGATTGACCTGATCGACTTGGTGGGATCGTTGTCAATCATGGCCTGGATCTCACCAACAAATTCAGGAGTTCTTTTCTTATTAGAACGATCAGAGTGAGTTTTCCGAGTTGCTGTACCTTTGTAATCACTACTAGACTCATCCAACTCTTTCCAAATCCTCTGCACTCTCCCCAGATTGACACCCAAACACTCTGAAATGTTCGTATTAGAGCCTCCGGCATGAATGTCAAGCAGTACAACATGTCGTTTCCAAATTTCTGGCTGAGTGAACTGTGTCATAGTGCTGTTTTTTCTCACTTACGGTGCCCAACTGACCCTACCATACTTTAATGTCGACAAAATAAAAAAAAACAATGCACATGGGCGAAATTAAAAATATAAAATATACGACGGACGTCTTTCACTTTCCACCTACCTAATCCACTCATAAGGCTTTGGTCGGCCCGAGGATATAGTAGAAGACACTTACCCAAGGTGCCACGCAGTGAAATTGAACCCAGAACCAAGTAGTTGCGAAGCAAGCTTCTTACCACAGAGGCCACACCTGCACTTATGTTTACAAGTCTATAAAATAATTTTCATAATATATGTCACCAGTAAGAAATGGCGTCGAAATATTTGGCTATAATCTCTTCCAAAAGGTATAACCTTGAGCTTATGTTTAGAAATGTCTGTCCTCAAAGTCTTAGACCTTATGATAGAAAAAACAAAATTTATGATTAAGGCGATGAACTGGTGGAATGGTTAGCATATCGACAAGATTTTTTGCGGAATTCCTTCCGGCTCTTTAAGTTCTGTGTTCAATACTCACGCAGGTTAGTTTTGACCTTCATCCTTTCGAGATCGATAAAATAAAGTACCAGTCAAGTACTAGCGTCGATGTAACCGAATTTCTCACTCTCCTCAAAATTGCTAGCCTTGTGCCAACTTTAAAAAGAATTATTATTACTATTAAAGTGGTGAGCTGGCAGGATCGCGTCGGATAAAATGCTTAGTGGCGTTTCTTCCGACTTGCCGAGGTCGATTTTGCCTTTCATCCCTCCAAGCTCGATAAAATAAGTACTAGTCAAATACACGGTTCGGTTTAATGAATTTGCCCCTTCCTTGAAAATTGCTAGTCTTGTGTCAAAATTAGAAAGAATTATTGTTTTTCGCCGAAGCTGAACATGTTTTGGACACTCCATGAGTTTGTGTCTCGTTTTCCTTTTTAAAAATCTATTTATGTTGCTTATATTGTTCTGCTTTGTTTCTTAGTTGACCAGAACCATAAAGGACTGATTAACAGTCTTTGTTATTTATTCTATGAGGTCAAATTTTAAAAGAATGAAAACTTTTTCGAAACAGAGAAAATTCAAAATGTCGTTGTCTTTGTCAAACAGTCAGTAAGAAAGAAAAGTAGGAAATGAAATCCTCTTTCGCAGTCATCTCCTCCCACACAATACTGTAAGACGTGAAATTAATTAAAAATTGCAGCAGTAGTGTCAGTAGCACCAACAACAATAATAAACTTAGCAACAACAGTAGAAGCAATCAGAACAGTGACAAGTCAAGCATATATCATCATAAACCATCTGCAAATCTACCCTGCCAGTAAGAAGTTATAATAGTAACCTCAACGACAATATTAGCAATACCAGCAGTTGTAAAACACAGCAAAAGATCTTTCTTTTGCTAAGATCAAAAATCTGTCCGATTTCATCCCGTGAAACGATAAGTGTGAACGTTTAAAAGAGACAGAAATACATATCAACAGTCCAGAATATAGAAAAATTATGTTCAATAAACTACGACATGTTTTAAATTAAACATAAAGGAAAACAATTCTGTTTAGATATCTATCAACAGAAAGACAAATTAGAAGCTGAATCCATTTTAAAGAACAAATGGCAAGACATCAGTTTTGTGACACATGCCCATAAGTTCACATATATTTCAGAAGCACTCCACCGTCAAACAAAGACCAGAAGATTTCGCATTAATACCGATTCACATGGAAGTGAGAATGACCCCAGTAAGAATCTCAAACATTTTTCAGAACTGGTGGGTGGTGAAATGTGTAGCCTTGGGATAGCATAGCACATTGCTAGAAATAAAAAGGATTTCAAAATGAAATAGATTAGGTCGGGATGGTGCTGGAGATCTTGATTTGGGTGAAACCTGAAACAACAAAATACCTGACCTGATACAGGTCCAAGAGAGCAGCAACTGAAAATAGTAGTGGAAAGTAGAAGGTTACGATACTACAACTGTGGAAATAGTACTGCCGGACCACGAAACGTTGAGGGGTATCCCATGCGAACTAGGATGTACAAGAATCGTGTAGCTATACGCGAAGGATACCATCAACATAATGTTGGAAATCAGGCATATAGAGTTGATCAGCACTGTTCGAAGGGAATACGAAGCGATGGTAGGAGGGAAAAATCAACCAAGAAAAGTTAGTGGGCCTGCTGCTCGGCACCTAGAGAGGCTGGTCCATGCCGTCTAACAGCGTCGTGTGGGGCTGGTCAGACGCACCAGTTTAATTGCTCGCGGTCTGGTTTGGTTCAGACCATCAAATATAGAAGAACTGGTATGAGTTAATGAGCAGAGTTGCCTGTCTCACCCAGAAATTAGTCGAGAGAAAGTCGAGCAGAGATGGCGAACGTTTTACATCGCCTCCATCGTATTATCACTGGACCGTCATACTTCGCTTCAGTTAACATCTAACTGGATTGGGATGCCATCGTATTATCACTGGATCGTCATGTTTCGCTTCAGTTAACATCTAACTGGATTGGGATGCCATCGTATTATCACTGGACCGTCATACTTCGCTTCAGTTAACATCTAACTGGATTGGGATGCCATCGTATTATCACTGGATCGTCATGTTTCGCTTCAGTTAACATCTCACTGGATTGGAAGTGGTACGTTGTACTGGTTAGGCGTTCCAATTGTCACCATCTACTACGTTGAAGACTGGGCCTGCCATGGTTAGTGATGCATAGACTACCGCTGAGGCTGCGGTATCTCCAGCGTTTCCTTGACGATGAGTAGCAGTGGTCGCCGTTTATCAGACTCACTTTTCCACAGCTCGTCACTTTCACGGAGCTGCAGTCCTAGGTAAACGGAGACCGAAGCAGGTTGCCTTGCATATACAGTGTCATTAGGCACCCACAGCTCATTGTCAATCAGGCATTATAGTCGGTGGAAATTTCACTTTGACATACTATAAGGAGCTAGTGGCGAACAAATGTGACAACATTCTCGGGTAGTCTCTGGGCTTAACGAAAATCAACTGGCTAGTCTGTTCCGGAAAACTTTCGGGCTGGTGCCCATGAATAATTTGCAGGAATCTCTAGCCTGTCAGTGTAACTGGGGGAAATACCAGTGCGGGATAAATTGTATAGGTATAAAGTGTCGTCAACTGGACCTACTCGATTTGCGTACAGAGTGAAGATGTTGTGCACGCACTCATCCAGTTCTCGAGTATTACTGAGTTATGTCAAACCCTTGCTATCGCGTATAGGATGGATCCGACTGTCAGCTGAGTCTATGATAAACGTTGTCTCGTTGCCTATCTTTGCCTCGAAAAGACAATCAGTCTTTATTTGTATGGTGGCCTTAACGAAAGAAGCTGTGTGGTGGACTATACTAAAAGGTCTGAAGGCAAACACCTTCCCCTTTGGCCAAACTATCACTAACTTTTTCAAGTTTCACTCATAAAAGAAACTGAGAGTGGAGAGGAAAGTGCTGCCTTTCAGTAAATTTGTTGAAAGGTGGATGAAAATGGCAAGGATGGTCCATGTGAATGGGACCACTCAAAGCATGTACCTATAAATCGAAAGATGAGAATAGGGAGAAGGTTCTTCCTGGGCTGATCGGAGTCTTCGTAGTTTTATGGAGTTTCCATCTGCCGTGTAGCTATCGAAAGTCCCCCCACATTTGGGGAATTTTTTTCATTGTTTGAATTGTTTTGTACTTTGGTTTCGTTATTTTATTGTTTACACGCCTTCAGGTAACTTCATATGACATTGTATTGTAGCGGCATTTCTTTCGTCTAAGTTCAAATTCTGCTGAAGTCGATTTTGCCTTTCACCCTTTCGGGGTCAATGAAATAAGTACTGGTTGAATACTAGTCATCCTACACAAATTTCAGGTTTTGTTCCTATAGTAGAGAGAATTATTATTACTGTTAGTGTTTGACGAAAAAAAAATTTGGGTGTATCTTCTTATAAATAAAAGGTATTGGACTGTTTGAATGTCCGACGTTGTAGGTGAAACCAAATGGAGCGAAACTTTGTTTTGAAACTGTGTGTATTTGTGCCATTGTCACTTTCCAATATTTGCTTGCGTTGCTAAATAGCTGTATTAGAAATTACATGAAGAGGTGCTCTTCACAGAAATTATTACCATCATTATATTGTTAATGTTGTTGCTGTATTGGTGGTGTTGGTAGTTTCAATAATATAATAAAACATCCAAAATTTCTTTCAAATACGAATACAGATTTAGAAAAATAACAAATAACGTAAAAATTCAATAGACAAAAAGTGCTTACAATTACAGAATGGAAAACACAAATCAAAACTAAAAAAAAAAAGTAAATAATACGAACAACGACAACAACAAACCAACATTCGGTATTGTTGGTATTGTTAAAATATTAATAAACTTTGCAGATCACAAGAAGCTCCTCGTCATGTGTTATCTGAAAGAAAAGAGAAAAGAGAAGATATGGATGTTGTACGAGAGGTGCTGAAAAGATCCTGGCTTTGGGTAAGCAAAAATACAGGAGGATCAGTTAGTTACGATTTTATTCAACATATTTCCCTCTCAGATTAACACCTGATGCAGCAGTCCTTCAGTTTTCCTAAACCCTCGGAAGGTTGGGCTTCGAACCAGGCTTTTCGCGATACCCTTAAAGCCAGAAACTTTTCAGCTTCCCATCGTATGTATGGAAATTCAGTGCCACATTGTCAGCAGAATTTAGTTAGGAAAAGGTGTGTAGAAAGGTGCACACATACGTTTTTGAAACACTGGAGAAATTTTCAGTATGCCATAGAATGGAGAGTGAAGAATTGAAAAAAAAAACCAAAAAAAAACCACTGATTAATGTGTAGCAAGTAATGTGTCCTTTGTCCGAGGTATATCATATAGAAGGAGTGCCTGGTGTTTAAAACTGAGGATGAGCCCGGTCCAGGCAAAAACTGTATACGTCTACGAAAAGGCTACCACATTAGATGGGAAAACAAGGATCAAGGCCGGAGTTATTGGTAATGATACTGACAGTTGGCTTATCACCTTTGCCGTGCAGTATGGTTAGATGGTGGGTGGTGGAGGTGACGTGAAATAAAATGTAGTCGAGAGGGGTATCTATGAACTTCTATATCCTGATGGTTCCTTAAGATTACAAAGCTGCACCTGTGGTGTACCCCACTGAGGGAGCGGAAAGGAGTCAGTGAAATTGATGGTACAAATTAGAAGGCCCAGCTATTACACGTGTAGTATTAAAGTCCACTTGGGGGCCTCTTGTTACCCAGCAGAAGGGAAACAGAAAAAAGAAAATAGAATGATAAATATCGGTAGAGTTGGCAACAACAGTAAGCTCTGAAATGAAATCTCTGGCTGCTGTTGCTGCTTTTCTATAGCTATTTCTCCAGTACGATTAATCTCAGCTTTGAGGATAACCGGTGCAGAAGGAAACGATCTCACTCAATCCTCAAGCTCTCACTCAATCCTCAAGCTCTCACTCAATCCTCAAGCTCTCACTCAATACTCAAGCTCTTACTCAATCCTCAAGCTCTCACTCAATCCTCAAGCTCATCAACTCCATAACAAAAGCAGATAACTAGGCAGAGAAATGAGGAGCCGACTAATCTCCTGAACTAGCACAGGATGAGCAACACTATCACCTCATTGCCTTTAGTGCCTTTTAGTGTTGGTGGTTGATTGGAATATCATCTTGGACGCACATCTGGATTGTGTAGGACTAGCTAAAAGAGATGGATGGGAAAGCCTCGCAATCCTGCTCAGTCATTTCCAACTGACTAGCAGACACCGAGTTGATTTCGAATGTGGACATAGGAAACAGCATCGGTCATCCAGATTTGTATCTAAACAGAGTATTCTGTATGCCAGCAAGAAGGCATAGCATAGATTGTCCATAATTCAAAGTGGTCGGCTATACAAGCCGCAAATTTTTAATCTGTACAGTTGACATAGATTGGCTGCAAACACAGAGACCCGCTTATTGGAAATTGGACACATCTTTCTCGGTGCGCTAAATTTACAGAAACCGACTTAATGAACTAGTTAAAAGTGAGTTGACAAAGTAGTCGTCAACAATCGATTGTAGTTTGTTCCTAAAAGGGCTATTAGATAAGAATCGGTAAAGTTTTATTAGAAGATGGTGACAAATAATTCTAGGGTAAAGGGAAAAGTAGTTAGTAATATAGAAGAGGGGCTTTAGAAAGGCATTGCGGTTGATGTACTGGTGGAAAGATTGGATTTTGATGGATTCTTCAGTGCTAAGTACGAAAATTGTGTTGTTAGACGGGGAAATGACCTGGCAAGGTGAATCCCTGATCAATTTGAGTCATTTGAAAGCTTTCGATGAGATCGACCATCAAAACTTAGCAGCTGTCCTCAAAGAGGGTTTTTGTTTTCAATAGAATTGTGGAGCGATGGATAGACGCACCGGCTAAACTAGTCAGGTTTGGTCTCATCCAAACTCTCAATTGGACAAAAACTAGGAAGAAACGATGAGCAAGGTGGCTAGTCTCACCCAGAAATAAGCCAAGAGAAAACTATCCCTGAAGGGTCGGGCAGAGGTTATGAATGCCTACGTTGCCTCTGCTATCTATTACCGCCTGACAGTTGTACATTGTTCTGCTTCGTGGTTGACTAGAATAAAGCCCTTGCTCTTCCACCTTCTGTGGAGGGGAAGTTTCGTTGGTCAGATAGTCCATTTGGTTCGTAGAAGACTGGGCATGCCGTGACTAACGATGGGAGGACATAAGTTGAGGCTACAAAATTTCCAGCGTTTCCTTGATGAAAAGTAGGTATGGTCACCTTTTCTTAGGCGTGTTTTTCTATAGTTCATCTCCTTGACTGGGCTGCAGTCTTGCATCAAGCTTAGATCGAAGCAGAGTTCCTGACAAATAGAGTGTTGTCAGACGCTCCTGCTTTCTGCTGTTAGGGCAATGCGGGCGGTAGAACACCATGGTGTTCTATAGAAAGATTAGTGCTGAGTAATAGTGACGACGTCTTCAAGTAAACTCAGGGTGTCGATGAAAACCAACTAGCAGATATTTTCCGATGATCATTCAGGTTGGAGCATATGGATAACTTCCAGAAATCCTTTGTCTGTCAGTGCTTCTGGAGTGGGGTGGGCATTGTCAGTTTGGAATAAACTCCACGTGATGCGTGCTGAGAGATGAAATCATCCCTTACGCGTTCGTGTAGTGCCCGAACATTGCTGACTTGTTAAGTTATGTCCAACAGCTACCATTACGTGCAGAACAGGTCTGGTTATCGACCGACCGCATCGTGAAAATCGTCCGGCTGCCTTCTTTTGGCCAGTAAGGAAAGGCAGTTTCCCTATATCTTGTAGCTATGGCGAAAAAGGTGAGGCGGACAGACATTTGCCTTTTCGGCAGAACCCTAACTGACTTTTTCAAGTTCACTTGAAAGTGAGAATGAAGAGAGGTATTGCTCACACTCACCAGCTAATTTGTGAAAAGGTGGGTGATTGTGGCGAGAATAGCACGAGTGACTGGACTTACTTCAAGCATGCGCTTGGAGGCCGAAAATTACATAGGAGAGCAGAACACTTGCTATGATACTCCTGATGAACAGGGTGAATTGGGTTCTGTGGGGTTCCTTGGTCGCCTCTGGATGGCGTTTCTCCCTATCGAGGATTTTGCGCTATGGTTTTTTTTTTATTGTTTACACGCATTTTGTATTAAGCCCCACATGTACGTTGTTGTGTAGTTCCTTTGTCTTGTGTTCTGCTCCTGTAGCAAATAAAGATTATTATTGTTATTACACTTATGTGATGGAATATATATATATTTTTAGATTCTTTTGTACCACATCCTTCTCATTAACATCAATTATTTCTACTCAAATCTTACGTATTAGGAAACATGGGCACTTTAGACCTTACTTTATAAATATCAAAAATACTTGCGTGTGTGTTGTGTAATACATTTCAATCAAACACATGTTTAGCTATATTTTCTAGTATTGTCAAGTTACTGAAAACTCGGCTTCTGGATAAACTTTAGCTTTCTTTCTAGCAATAACGCGTTTTCAAATGTATTAATTGTATTTCTAAAGAGATAAATAAAAAAGAATTATTCTATCAGAGTATTTTTAATTAAATTTCGAGAAAAGGCTTAGCCGATTATCTCAGCCCCAGGACAGCTCTTGAATTTATCATTATTTAGCTTCATGCCATTAATGGTCTGGGATATCTATCATAATAGAGGTTCTAGCTGTAACTATCCCCTAGAGTTTTTCTATATTCATGAGTACATTATCCAATAAGTTCTTTCTATTTCTAAAACTGTAGAGTATAATTTGAGAGAGATTTACCTACTATTTCAAGCCATTTGATGACCCGCATAACGGCTCCTCCCGTTAGCACGTGCCTCTTAGTTATATTATCGATCCAGGAGAGATGAAAGACAAATTCCGTTAGCGTGATTTGAATTCAAAATATAGAGGGACGAAATTGGGTACAACAAAGTATTAATTCCCAATATTCTAAAATGTTTGCCTCATTCATCGCCCTCAAGAATATGGTGAGGCTACGCATCGAATATTTTAACACCAATTAGGGACCACTCTTTAACAAGGATCAGAAGTCTGTGGAAAATGTTCAAAGGGAAAAACCATCAATTTGATTACACCTTGTAAAAAAATGCAGTATAGAGGAGTTAGAATCAAAGCACTTGGTTTACCTTGAGTGGTCGACAGTCGAAGCTGGGGGTGATATAATATACGCTCTTAAGATAATAACAGGGAAACGCAACATCAGCAAAGACGCTATCTTCACATTTCATCAGTCATCAACTAGCGACCATTAATATAAATTAAAGAAGCGTTCTAACAAACTAATATGACAACAAACCTCGAAAAGGATCAATGCAATCTGGAATCGATTAGTAAACGTAGTTGTCAAGTTGAAGACAAGTATCAAACAAAAAGGTGGGGAGCTTGATGAATATTACAAGAGCATTAAATCTGAAGCACCTTTCTAATATTCAGCAAAGAAGTATTAAGAACAAATTAGTTTGTCTATCAAAAGTAATAAAAACAAAACAACGTCAACAACCTCCAATGTAACAGTGACAATGGTTTCTTACATTGGTATACGACTATACATTTATATGAGTAGATATTGTGGGTATATTGAATAAACATGGATATAACTGGTACTTATTCTCTCTATCTAGGAGGAACAAAGGGCAAAATCAAACCAGACAACGATTTTATCAATTCACTGTTTTATTGCTACTACTACTAATAATAATTTCAAATTTTGGCACAAGGCCAGCAACTTCGGGTGAGTAAGTCGATTATATCGACCCACTACTCAACTGGTACTTGTTTTATCGATGAAAGTCAAAGTCGACCTCATCGTTTGCACCCAATTCGCATTATAACTGACTCTATGCTTCGAATCCGCTATTTTCTGATACCCTTTTATTATTGCAATAAGTGGCGGCTTTGTTGATTATCGTCTCGTCGGAAAATATATTAAAAATTAATCCATTTACACCTCATCGAGCTTCTTGAAGATGAAATGGTGTAGTCGTAATTTCGTAAACTTTCCAATGTGTTTTATATAAGTTTTGTATGCAAATCTAAAGCAACTTCTAAAAGTTGATTGTGTTTATATTCATGGCTACAGTTATATTGAGTATTGATTCTTTGAAAGAACTGATTGAAACTTTTCTTGAACTGTTTAAACCCTGTCCAATAATATTTCCTGAGATGACTAAGACATCATCTCTCTAAAGACTTATATCTTTGGCTTCACATCTTGCATGATGTAAAATGTATAATCCGACGAGTTCGCAAACTTCTGCGCCATACAGAAACTCCTTACTACTATCAAAAGGTCCAATGTTGTCTTTCATCAATGCTAAATCCTTCTGAAACAGGAGATATTTTTTGGAATGCACAATAGTTTCAGTATGGCTACTAGTTATGGTCCATTGTAGTCTTCCATGCTCAGTAATGCATTTTTATGATGCATATAGATTTGTAGTGTATATATTAGCTCCAACTATATCTAATAATACTCCAATTGTAATGTAGGCAATTTCTACATTTACATACATTTTATCAGTATCTCTAGATCACTGTAATTTAATTATATTTCACTTTTGATCTGAGATATATTAAAGCCATTAAGGATTACTATATTGATAAAGATACATTGTATTCTAACTCAGTATTGAATGCTTGTGTAGTTTGCTTTGGTTTCTCTATTCTTGTATAGGCATACCCTTGAGCTGTTGCTGCGTTTGATACTAAACCTTAGCGAAGCTCTGATCATGTAGCCCGCTTTCAAAAAATATTCCAGCTGCTCTCATTTATGGATATGTTGAACTACATTATCTAATAGTCGTTCTCTTTTTAAGACGATAATTGTGATCGAAGAAGATTTAATTGCTATTTCTAGCAGGCTAAACGACAAAGTAGAAATCCTACTGTCTCGTTGGTTCATGTAAAGGCTTATGACTCAGTAGCGAATATATAAAAGCATAAACAAGCACACGCTAGAGTATAGAGTCATCTTATTTTTCAGTGATAGTTTTTTAACGAAATGCTTGTGTCTTCTTTTGCAGTCCATCTTGTATTTGTAAGTATAATACATATTGTTTACTGTGTCATGCATTGGATGAGCGAAACGGAGAAATGACTGACAAAATGACTTGTAGTATTTAGTCCTGATTTCAAATCTTGCCGAGTTTAACTCAGCCGTTGAAACGTTTCAGTCAGTCGTGTAGTGGAGTATTTGTGGCTTTTTATGAATATATCAACTTTTCTTGCTTTGTTTGTTTTTTTTCTTTCTGCCTTTCATTTATCAATTCATTCATTTTCTTCCTCAATCGCCCCTCCTCTCTCCCTTCGCTAATACGTCTAACACGACTAGACAAATGGCGCCGCTAGTCACGCTAATAATGTTTATTAAATTATATAGACAATACAGAGTTAGAAAAAGAACAAAAACAAAAGAAAACATATATTCCGTTATGAAATAAAACTAGTAACGTATCTATAAAATGTTCTCATTTATTTGTGCAATTAATTCATGCTTGAATAGGATGATAATAATAATGGTGATTTTTTTTTAACATTGGCACAAGGCCAAAATTTTGGGAGGAGAAGAGTTGATTAAATCGACCGTGTATATTACTGGTACTTTAACGAAACTGGAGAATGCGTAGCAGAGATTTAAATTCAGAGTGTAACGGAACTGAATACATTTAATGTATATTATGATTTTTTATCATTCACATTTTTTACAAACACTATTGTTTCTAAGTTAGGCAAACGGCCAGCAATATTGAGATGAGGAAGCTGGATGATTATACCGACCTCAGTACTTGGGTGATAATTTGTTTTATGAACTACGAAAGGATGAAAGGCAAAATTGACCATGGCAGGATTTGAAATTTGAATGCAGACAACGAAAAATATTGCAAGGCATTTTTGCGATGCTCTAACGATTCTACAAGCTCGCTGCCATACCACCACCATCACTACTACTACTACTACTACTACTACTACTACTACTACTACTACTGCTACTACTACTACTACTACTACTACTGCTACTACTACTACTACTACTACTACTACTACTACTACTGATGATAATGCTGATGGTCGCTTCCATCGGTTTCGACATACGAGTGTTTGAAAGAGAGGACTTCAAGTTAAAGTTAAAGAGAGGAATAGAAAGAAGAAAACCCCCCACTAAGAAGCTGCATATATTTGCGATGGATGCGTGAATGTAATTTGAGTGCAGGTATGGATTTTGCAATGAAGTTGTAATGGGAGGTTGATAAATTTAATTTTGCCTTGGATTGGGCAAATGTGTCTGTTGGTTGCAGGATGTAGTTATTCTATCGTTCTTTTTCTTCAACTCAAATTGTTTGGATGCATCTTGACACATTTTACGCCATGCAGATCGATCTAGGCAATGACTTCTCCAAGATGTCAAGTTAAGCTGCAGAGATTTTAGTGATTGCTTCATCCTATCCTTATACCTAAAGATAGCTGCTCCTCCTGCTCCTGCCCCTCCTCCCCCTCCCCTCCTCCCCTCCTCCCCTCCTCCCCTCCTCCCCTCCTCCCCTCCTCCCCTCCTCCCCTCCCCCTCCCCCTCCCCTCCCCCTCCCCTCCTCCTCCTCCTCCACCACCACCACCACCACAACCACCACCACCTCATCGTCGTCGTCGTCGTCGTCGTCCTCCTCCTCCTCCTCTCCTTCCTCCTCCTCTCCTTCCTCCTCCTCTCCTTCCTCCTCCTCTCCTTCCTCCTCCTCTCCTTCCTCCTCCTCTCCTTCCTCCTCCTCTCCTTCCTCCTCCTCTCCTTCCTCCTCCTCTCCTTCCTCCTCCTACCTCCTCCCTTCTTCTCCCTCCTCCTCCCCTCTTCTCCCTCCTCCTCACTTCTATTCCTCCCCTCCTCCTCCCCTCCTCCTCCCCTCCTCCCCCCTCCTCATCCCCCCTCCTCCCCTCCTCCTCCCCTCCTATTCATCCCTCCTCCCCACCTCTTCCCCAACCACTCACCCTCTTCCCCCTTCCCCTCATCTCCCCTCCCCTCCACATCCACCTCTCCCCTCCCCTTACTCTCCCCTTCCAACACCCCTCCTCCCAGCATCGGTTGTCAAGCGATGTTGAGGGGACAAACACAGACACACAAACATACACACACACATACATATATACATATATATATATATATATACATATATACGACGGGCTTCTTTCAGTTTCCGTCTACCAAATCCACTCACAAGGCTTTGGTCGACCCGAGGCTATAGTGGAAGACACTTGCCCAAGGTGCCACGCAATGGGAATGAACCCGGAACCATGTGGTTGGTAAGCAAGAAGTCGGTGAATATTACCATCTGACTAGCAAAGATGAAAAATTTTAGTAGAGAAACATAAGACTAATTGCTAATTGACAATAACACTGTAAAAAGGCATATACCGTGGTAAGTAAAATCGCCACTGCAGTGCGGAGAAAATCAATTAGTTTAATCGAGGACAAGAAAAGGAACAGAAACAAACTTCAAAATTTAAATTAATTTAGATTGAAAGTAGACATGCAGCAGCTGATGCGTTTGATATTTTGCAATTACAATGATAAACGTGGATATGTCTTGACCCTTTTAGGCCTGCTCAGCGAAGTATAGCCTTTACTTGCTCTTTCCGGACCTTAAGATGAATAAGTTATATAATGAATAGGAAGTGTGAACAAGTTTGAAGTTGCCGCCGTGCGCCTTAAAGATCAGACTCACTCCAATACATGCCTACATTCAAATGAATTAATTTTAAAATTGTCTATTTTAAAATTGTCTATTTTAAAATTGTCTATTTTAAAATTGATTATTTAGCTAATGTGTTTTTTCCTCTCTCTCTCAATGAGTGTAATTTCAAATTTCAATGTTTGATCAACTACATAAAGTACATTACTCCCAACTTAACTTGTTTTTGATGCTGATGGCATCCCTGTGTAATTTCTTGCGCTGCCTTAGGCGTACATACATTTGCGTATATTTGGGTAGTAAATCGTACCCAATATCCGATTTAACTTTAACACTTGATCTCTTGTTGTCTTTAACGAAGTTCATTCACTCTTTTATAAGCATTTAAAGCAGAATTCAGATTCCCCTTTCCTCTACGCTTTTCCTGCAGACATTGACCTCTAGATGTTCGGGCAGGTCATCGACCGCATCAAATGATTTTAAAGCTGGTTGTTATTGGCATTTTATTGGAGGCAAAAATTATGGTAACGCTGTTATGTCAGTTTCTCATTCATTACCGCCGTATTAAACAATTTTTACAACGTGTATATAAGGTTTCTTTCAGCAGTCAGGAAATACCGTAGTATCTGATATTAACTGGTTGCTATGGTGCAGTATCTGTGTAGTGAAGTTTACATTACTTATATTTTGCTATTAATACAGCGCCTCTATAACCAGTGTGCTACTTTTTAATTGTAATCATACATACGTTGTTATGAAACGTTCTCTATATTTTTCCTATGTAGCTTCATTTTTATATTGTGCGATTAGAAAGTGCTCTATTGACTACTCGTTGTAGATGCATAGTCAGCCGGAGGGAAATTGTAACGTCTGTGTGTCTATTGTAATAGTCCCGAAGTTTACAATTTTCGTGTTTGCATATAAAGTACATTTGGCATCTCAAGTTTACTCAGTAGCTTGCAAACTTGTATTCTATTATTGATGAGAAAGTTTTTCTAATGGCTGTGTTTAGGTAATATATTATTAATACTACTATTAATGTAATATATTATTAGTGCTATTATTAATGTTGCTGTTTGGTTCAGTTTGATTAGGTTTTGATAACGCATTCATCTATTTTATAGCCAAGCTGTATTTGGCTCATGTAATAAATTTGTGTGTCTGTTTATTGAGTGTCTTTTTATGCTGCATTTATTGTGTTGAATTGTTTTTTTTTTGTTTTTTATATTGTTGCCGTTTTTGTTGTCTGGCTCTAGGTTAGTCTTTATTTAACAGACTTGAAATGATTATAGGTGGTCCAGCCGTGACCATCTTTCTTGTTTTCAGGAATAGTATCTTTGAGATTACAATATCCAATGTGTCCATACCAGTGGCGGCTCGTAGATAAAATTAGTAGGGGTACTGCTTCAGAAAATTTTTAGCCATTGTTTTAATATTGTGTAAAAGGAAACAAACATATAAAAAGAAAATTTATACATAAACTTGATCAGTTCGCGTTTTAGCCACTCCTCCACTAAATCACAAAACAAGGGGGAGGAAATCTTGGCAGCAACATTGAAGCTGGGTGCAGGATGATAATCTAATTCTATACTTTATCACATTAAAAAATATAAACACGTTTTTAAGCACAACACACCTGGAATCAAAAAGAAACACTACTTTTCACTCGGCACTGTCATTCACGCAGTGCCCTCTCTCCCTAGTGTGAAGCTTCCTATCTCGGACATGTGAGCATGGAACTGTGAAGCGCACAGTTCTATAGAAGAATTTTTGTATTTTTTTTCATAAACTAGGGGATGGCAACTGACATTAAGCTTGAGGATTATATAATTTGCAAGTATAAAGAAAGAATTAAAGAAAAAAGGACTCATATTGAGTGTTAATCGATAATATCGAGTGGAAATAGGGAGTGTTTTTTATGTGAAGGAGACTATAAAGGAGATTTTATAACTAACATTTTATACTTATGCAGGATATTCACAGTTCCTATATATGTATAAGCATGCTTTTCGTATATACATATGCGAAACGTATGTTGCTTATTGTAAACTTATATTCCCATATAAAATGGGTTTGTTCAGTCATCTGACGTTTTACCTTGGAAATTCTGAAGCTAGGACGGCAACTCCCACTTTTTAGATTGCAGGTTGTTATCATTTTCTTGTGAGTCTGTGAGAATGAATATACTATTCACATAATTTGTGTAATTTGTAGTTTGATATCACTTGACTCTCTATGTTGGATTTGTAGAATGTGTGCAATTGGGATCTATTCGTTCTTGTGAGTATATAATTTTCTTTCAAAAAAGCAGAATAGTACCTAAGCTGTGTAATATAACTGTTTTTCCTAATGATGCTTGTGAATATTGTCTAGTATTTTCGCATGGACGATAGTGAAGGCTGGGTTATACTCTAATGTTTCTGAGAAATCATATAAATAACATATAGCAATTGTTTGGAAATATTATGTGGATGAATTATTCTTGGTCGGAGATGGATAATGCTTTTGTGAATTTTTACTGATCTATGGTGATAAGGTACGGTATGTTGAATTCTCCTTCGAAGTGTTAGAGTGTAATAATTACATTTTGTATATTTGAAGCAATAATTAATTTGTTAAGCTAACCATTTGATTGAAGAGTTATTTTTATAAATTTTTATGAAATTGATGTTAGTTTGTAAATTGATATTTTTTGTGTGCATTCGTCTTTTGTCTATACTATATTTTATAGTCGACTGACCTTGTATCTACAAGGAGCCATAGCAACACTTTACATTGCATAAGAAAACAAAGCTGGATAGAAAATCATTAGTTGATAACACAGCTTTCTTATATAGAATTAACCAGAAGTAGAACATTGGTCATAGAAGATATATTAATAGAAACATTTTCTTGCTTGAAATGTCGATGGATATCGGAAATTTATTGTTCCTAACAAAACATAAATTAACTAAAAAGTAAATAAAAATAAATCTTTAAAAAGTTAAAAACCAAAGGATGGCAATTTGTGAATATAGTACGTATTCGTATATTTATAGATATGCATACGTTTAAATACACACATAGTACACGCAGGCATGCATACATACTCTCTCTTTTACTCTTTTACTTGTTTCAGTCATTTGACTGCGGCCATGCTGGAGCACCGCCTTTAGACGAGCAAATCGACCCCAGGACTTATGCTTTGTAAGCCTAGTACTTATTCTATCGGTCCCTTTTGCCGAACCGCTAATTTACGGAGACGTAAACACACCAGCATTGGTTGTCAAGCGATGTTGAGGGGACAAACAGAAGACAGAAAAACATATACACACACATACACACATATATATACATATATACGACGGGCTTCTTCCAGTTTCCGTCTACCAAATCCACTCACAAGGCTTTGGTCGGTCCGAGGCTATAGTAGAAGACACTTGTCCAAGGTGCCACGCAGTGGGAATGAACCCGAAACCATGTGGTTGGTAAGCAAGCTACTTACCACACAGCCACACCTACACATATATAATGAACATTCTGGCTTATTTTGTAGTTAAAAGAAAACAGAAGTATCACTACAATCTTATATTGGAAGTGTATAGAATCTTAGATATTTTATACATAAACCCGTGCGTGTGCACACACACGCACACACACACACACACACACACACACACACACACACACACACACACACACACACACACTATAAATTAATCAGGGTGAGTAATTTCCATACCCTTTACTGGCCCTACCAGACTGGTAAAATTGATGTTCAGCTGGTTAACATTGAGGTGGGGGTGATTTCAGACTTCACTCCCGAAGGTAAACAAGGATCAATCAAACTTGGACGACAATGAAAGCCATTACAACTGTGAGCATGCCTGCTTTATAGGGTTATCTCAAGGCCACTGGGTCCATCGCATTATTGTATGGCATTAGAATGGTATTTTTAGGAAGTTTGGTTGGTATTTCTAGCTGGTTGAACTACAACATAGAAAAGCCTCCGTTAGCTCAAGGGTTCCATAATGGCCATAGTGATGTATGTGAGGAGATGTATGTGAGGAGATGTATGTGAGGAGATGTATGTGAGGAGATGTATGTGAGACAGAAACGTTGGGTAAGCAACTAAGTTTTCAGCAAAATAGTAAGACAGTCACTCACTTCCACTAACTTTCCTGAAACTTACGGAGGAAGTAATTCCAAAAGAAGGAAAAGCTTATAGATGCACTAGCGTAGCTAGGGGAGGGCGGTTGGGGCGGTCCGCCCCGGGCAGCACTTTTAAGAGGGCGGCACTTTTGGGTCTGCTGTAGGCAATATGTGTTTTTTGTGGGGTTCGGGGACGGAAAACGGAAGAGCCGCCCCAGGCGGCACACACTCTAACTACGTTTGTGTATAGATGGGTGTGCTTTCGCCATGAGAAATCCTCGGTAACAGAGATCAAAAATTTGGAGCGATTGTGAAGATTCTAGTTGAGTACGGCTCATAATTAAGAGGAGTGTGATGCGCTGATTCTTTTCTTGATATAAGTAGCTTCTCTCTCTCTCTTCTCTCTTTCTCTCTCTCTCTTCTCTCTTTCTCTCTCTCTCTTCTCTCTTTCTCTCTCTCTCTTCTCTCTTTCTCTCTCTCTCTTCTCTCTTTCTCTCTCTCTCTTCTCTCTTTCTCTCTCTCTCTTCTCTCTTTCTCTCTCTCTCTTCTCTCTTTCTCTCTCTCTCTCTCTCTCCCTCTCTCTCTCTCTCTCTTTCTCTCTCTCTCTCTCCCTCTTTTTCTCTCTCTCTCTCTCATATACATACATACACACACACACACACATATATATATCCTTTCACCGGGCGTCAAGCTAGTACGTTTCTCATGTACGTCCTCATGTCAGTTTTTATTCGTTTACATGAATTGCTTGTTTATTTGAATTGACTATATATATATATACATACATACATACATACATACATACATACACACACACACACACACACACACACACACACACACACACACACACACACACACACACACACACACACACACACACACACACACACACACATATATATATATATATATACACGTATATACATACATGTAAAGGTATATTCAGACGCACATAAGCACACACACATTTGATTTTAGCTTTTACTTCAGTTTGGCTTTGTCCTTCCTAGAAGGTTCATAAAATAAATTCTAGACAAAGGACTGTGGTCGATATTATCGTCTGGAGACACGTGAAATAGGAACTCCAGTATGGTCAGTGTCCAATGACTGAAACCAGTAAAATATAACAAAAGAATATATACACTGAAGCGATTGTAAATTTTCTTATATATGAAATAAAAGCCAAATTTTTGGGAAGAGTTCCAGCTTCTCCGGCTCTACACCTAACTCTTGTCCATGGAAAGTAAAAGATACAAATAAACGCTAGATACAATATATAATGACAGACTTTCTTGAAAGGCAATGTACCGCACTTTGACATACAACATATAGCATAGAATAAAACTACAATATGTGTAAGACAAGCCGTCAGCATCGGTTGATATCTATGTAAAAACATTATTAATACGACAATCAACCTACACCTATCATGACTGACATATTACCGAAAGGAATAAGACAAACACAAAGGAAAAGAAAAAGAAAACGCAATATTGAGACGATAGTGCTTTTCTTTTTCTGTTTCTTTCATCATCATCATCATCATCATCATCATCATCATCATCATCATCATCATCATCATCATTATTATTATCATTATTATTATTTTGCCAGGGAAAAAACAAAAAAATACAAAAAAACAAACCCGATCTGTTTTATATTAAAACTCACTTGAAATGAACCAAAGAGACAGACACAACACGATCTTTCGACCTGCTAGAAATATCAGCCAAATCTTTTACTCATAGAAATAAAGGACACGTTAGATTGTATTGTTCTAGATATTCGGTGATCAAAGAATAAAAAAGACTAGTTGGCTATTGTAACGCCTTCAAGCATAGATATCTGTCTACCCGATTAGCTTTGGTATGGAGCAAAACAATGACAAGAGCTAGCATCATGCCCGTCGCTAAAGGCATTGTCTCTTCACTATTCAATGATGCACCCTCTGGTTTACACAGTAAGACACATATTTCAAAACTCCACTTTAGCATTTATTACAAATTAGTGCCCACCCAGAATATTCTGGGGCACCCCGAGGCACCAAATTCTGGCGACGGGCCTATTCTTTAACTCATGGACACCGTCGATGACAAATGAACACTAGTGATAATTACAAAATGACAGTCAGAGAGAGAGAGAGAGAGAGAGAGAGAGAGAGAGAGAGAGAGAGTATTATATATATTACACGGACATAGGCGCAGGCGTGGCTGTGTGAAAAGAAGTTTACTTCCCAAGCGCACGGTTCCAGGTTCAGTCCCACTGTGTCCGACTAGAGTCTTGTGAGTGGATCTGGTAAACACAAACTAAAAAGAAGCTCTTCGCACACGCACACACACACGCACACACACACGCACATGTTTTATTTTCTTTCTCTTAATAAAAGTAAAACAATTCATTATAAATGTAAAATACCATTCATTATGAAAAACACTATTTAAGCCATTGGCTTAATTGAATTATTTCCCTTAGCTGAGTTTCAATTCTTTTAAATACAAATAGCTGCTGGCCAAAAATTGTTCGAAACCATTTCTCTGGATGTAAAGATCGAAATATCCGTTTATTACATAAAATGTTGGCACACTAAGAATTTTTGCCCTAGGTTTGTTGGGGGTTAAAACTCCGAGTGAGACAGTTAACTTTCATTCGATAAACGCATTTAACCACCGTACTCATTATACTGAATTCTATATCAGATAACATTTGTTCTATTCTTTTTTACTCTTTTACCTGTTTCAGTCATTTGACTGCGGCCATGCCGGAGCACTGCTTTAAAAGGTTTTTCAGTCAAAGAAATCGATCTTAGGACGTGTTCATTTTAAGTCTAGCATTTATTCTATCGGTCTCTTTTCCCGAGGTTTCTTCCAATTTCCGTTTACCTAATCCATTCACAAGGCTTTAATCGGACCTAGGCCATAGTAGAAGACACTCGCTTAAGGTGTCACGCAGTGGGACTAAACCCGGAACCATGTGGTTGGGGAGCAAGCTTCTTACTACACAGCCACGCTATGTAGAATATATTTCTACATACTTTGCATCTCTCACATTACTACACACACACTGCATACAAAATTGTTATGTACACTTTTCATTTAAATATAAACAATAACGTCTACTATGGAATAGAACAAAAATATTCATAGCACTTCTGCAATCAGGTCATGGACACAATTACACTGTAGATAAGGTTGATGGCACTATAAAGAAGCAAACGAAAAGTGAAGGTAACAATAATTGCATGTTCCGATAGCTATCGTGACTTGTCTGCGATATGTGATATATGCATGCAGACATCCATATATGCATACATTCGTAGACAGACAGACACACACACACACACACACACACGCACACACACACACACACACACACACACACACACACACACACACACACACACACACACACACACACACACACACACACACACGTATTTCATATATATATATATATATATATATATATATATATATATAATAGTATGTATGTATGTATGTATTTAAAAAATGCTTTTGGAAAAATTCTTGATACAGCCACAACATTTGAAGAATGAATTCCTTAAAATAAAAATTATCAATTGTATAAAAAACTCTAAACAGAATGACACGAACCTTCTTGGAAGATTCGTGCCATTCTGTTTCTTTTAAGGCTTTTTAAATATAATTTATAAGTTTTATGTTAACAAAATCTTTACACACACATATATACACGTGTGCCTATATATATATATATATATATATATATATATATATCTGCAGAAAATAATTTCTGCGTTGAGGTGCCAAAACTATATATATATATATATATATATATATATATATATATATATATATATATATATATATATATATATATATATATATATATATATATGTATATATATATATATATATATATATATATATATATATATATATATATATGCTTGTGTATGCGTATATACATGTAAATATTACATGCGTACATAGATATGCATATTTATGAGTATATGTGTATGTTCCTATGTTCTTAAATATGCACACATCCTTACATGCATATAATTGATAGTGAGAATGGTGTGTATATTATACGAATGGATACGATTCCCGTTTGCATTATCTATCCATATTTATATGGTTGTACATTGATAAATGTAAACAAACACCCCACATGTATGTTTGTTTGTATATGCATGCGTGTGCGCGTAGTATAAACAAGCAAAGTTGTTGATGATCCAATTATTTCTGAATATCTATTGGGTGATTATTCTTGTGGCTGTTTTCTTTCACTTTCGCTCCGTTTTCTCTTTTAGCCTCACACACACACACACGCACACACACACACACGCACGCACACCACACACGTGCGCGCGAGCGTGTTTTCACTCTTACAGTGGAAAGAGTATAAGAGAGAAAGAGGGCGTGTGCTAGACCAGAGTGAGATAGACAAGTTTGGGCATGTACGACTAAACGCGATAACGAGAATGAGTAAGTTAGAGAGACAGATAGATAGGTTGACAAATAGATAAATAGATAATTATGTAGAGCAAGAAAGAAACCGGAAGAGAGGTGTATAAGTGCGTATGTGTGCGTGCGTGCATGACAGAGAGAAAGAAAGAGACGGAGAACGGTACATAGATATACAGGCAAAAAGAGAGTGGGTGTAATAGAGAATGAGAGATGTCCTTTTATTCTTTTGCATCGTCAATGGACTATGACTCCGTTGGGGCAATGTCTTCAAAGGTCATTGCTGATCGTGTCGACCAACCTTTTCGTCAGTTTAATACTTACTTAATATTTATTCATTCACCGGTCAGCAGGTGTTCTCTGCGATTCCAGACAAGACAATGACCGTTTTCTTTGCTGGGAAAAGCTTTTTAAAACCGTGCTGAAATCTACATTGTGAAAAGGTTTTAAAACGCGCTAGGTTTCCTGATCCAGTTGTTCAAGCGCTCAACGACAACAGGATTGGCTAAGAATCTCATTAAAACAATCTCTCTGAAGAGTTTCCAACCACCAAAGATCTGCAACAAAATTGTACATTTGTTCCAAGACATTTTGTTCTTGTACCAAACAGACAGGTTTCACGAACTATGAATTCCAAAGAAATTAGGAGTGGAGATAATGTATCACTTTGGTGGAGATATTTTCAACCTGTCCAAACTCCATTCCAAAGGATTGACCAAAAGATCGAGCGTTTTACTGAATTGTACGCAGACGATAATGCTTCATCAGCTTAAACATATGAAGAAACGCAGTGGTTAGTTAACGTCTTCGAACGCAGACGACTACTTTTGATCTCACCATCAACGTCCAGAAAATCTTTTTTCAATACCTACTCCGAAGATAAACCTTCAATATTTCAACATCACCGTCTCAAACACTCTTCGAAACAGGAAGATTAATGCGCACGTGTATGTGTGCATATATATATATATATATATATATATAGTTTTAGGGAAAATAACCAATTTTCAAGAACTCATCGATGAAAATCCACTATCACATATAGAAAAATTAATAATTAAAAGCACAATAAATGAGTATAATATAAAGTAAAGTAAATATCATAAGATAAATATAATAAATATAATAAATATAATTATTATATTTATCTTATGATATTTACTTTACTTTATATTATACTCATTTATTGTGCTTTTAATTATTAATTTTTCTATATGTGATAGTGGATTTTCATCGATGAGTTCTTGAAAATTGGTTATTTTCGCTAAAACTATATATATTTTATATATACTTTATCTATAAGGCTCAATTTAATTTTAATTTTTTATAAATTGATTTTAATTGAGTTTTTTACCTGTAATTTTGGATTTTGTCCCTAATAATATTATATATATATATATATATATATATATATATATATATATATATATATATATATATATATATATATATATATATATATATATATATATATATATATATATATATATATATATATATATATATATATATATATATATATATATATATATATATATACTCACATTAACATAAAGAGACATTTACATTCAGTAGTATTTCCTGCAGGAATGCAAAGCATGTATTGCATGTCTGTGACATATAACTGAATGCATATAAAAAACCCGATTTTAATATAAATCTTTAATATTCATGAGAGACAGCTGGAAAGAAGGTGCATACATTCCATATGTACACTATTTCAATTATATAGCTCTGATTTTTAAAATTGCACGATGTGGCTTAAGTACGAGGAGCTATCCCTGTTTCATACATACTCGCATACATACACACGTATGTGTGTACTATATATATATATATATATATATATATATGCATATGATAGATGTTATACACACATACGCACGCACATATATAAACAATCAAACAGATACGTAGATAAATTGGTATACAAAGTGATAGTAAAGGCGAGATAAGTTGGGCGACTAAGCGAGGGAGAGAGAAAGAGAGACAGAGAGAGATTAGGTAGGAGAGAGTGAGAGAGTGAGGAAGTGATATTAGAAAAGATAAATGAATGTTGTTTCTTTTTTTTTTTATTCTGAATTGCGTATATATACAGACACTCTCCAATCAATATTCGAAAGAATTTAATTAAATTATATTTAGATGTATGATTAAATCTAAAATGACGCTGGTAGAATGTAATTTAAGGGAAATTTGTCTGCTCCCCTCTCCCTCGTAGGTCAATCAGATAGGCGCTCTCTTTTACTCAAATATCACATAGAGTATCTTTCGTCAGCTCCTGAAAGGTTGTGGTGTTTTAGTTGTTGTTTAGCCTCAGGTCAGATTTAATTGAAAATACTTTTGAACAAAATAGCTCCAATCACGACTCTCCTATTTCTAATTTTTAATTTTTTAATTTTATTTTTGCATATCTAAAATTACATTGTCCAATGTGGATTTTACCATTCTTAATACAGTTGCGAGTAATTTAAAATATATTTGGTTATATTTCTAGCAGAATGAGAAATTACTTAGAAGCATCTTCATGAGCTCATGGGGATATATTCGTAATATTTAATTATTCCTTTAAGGGCTGTGAACTGGCGGAATTGTTAGCAAGCCGGGCAAAATGCTTAGCGTTATTTCGTCCGTCTTTACGTTCTGAGTTCAATTTCTGCCGCCGTCTAGTTTGTCCTTTATCCTCTCGGGGTCGATAAAATAAGTACCACTCAAGTTCTGGGGTCGATATAATCGACTTACCCCCAGCCCCGAACATGTTGGCCCTGTGTCAAAATTTGAAACCGATATTTAATAATGCCTTGCGATTGTGGGGATAATGATACGGGGATCTATAATGTTGTTGTCGTTGTTGGTATTAATAGTGGCGGTCGTTTTCATGGAGTTTTTTTTTCCTTTTATATTTTCTTATTTGGTTTTAAGCCCACGTCAACCACGATAAAATACAGTACAACCAAGACTACAATATTCTGTAATTCGCAAACACGCTTATATCTCTGGTCCGTTGGGATGCTGTCTCCTCTCTCTACCTTTTCTGTTGTAATGAGTTTTGCTCCACTCAGATATTCCCATTCCACTTATTTCTCCGTCTATCATCATCCTTTTTGTATCCATCCAGCTGCTGCATAGTCAATCCTTCTCAGAGCGCTGGTCCTCTGCAGTTCTCTTCATGCATATATTTTTCCCCCGCTGCTGTTGATTTACAAAGGTTCAAGAACTTTTGTCTCATCGAGTTAAGAGAGCCTGCAAAGGCCATAGCCTCTCTTCTCCACACCCGGCAAGTAAAAAGAATAAAAGAAAGAAAAAAAAAAGTTAAAAGAAGTGATGAAGGAAATTTGGCTGCAATCTCAACTGGTTCGAAAGACATAAAAGCATTATTGAGTGGAGGCGTACGATAGTCGAACTGGCTATATGCATGACTTACTGTTGTTGCTTTGTTCCAGGACAGTTCCGATCGAGCAGACCTACGATCAAAGACATTAACACTGAATCATCCCATCTTATTCTTGTATATAGATTACCCAAGCCCACATAATCCAATATATCGTTTTCTAAGAACGCTAAGGTGTTATTTGTGGCAATTTGTCAGTTACATTTAGCAAGTAGAGCGATTATGCAGTGGTTCTCTCGCTGGTTTGGTTATGTCAGAAGATGGATTAGAAAGTAAAATGGTTTTTATTTTTGTGTTTTTGTTAGGGTGGGACGATAACATAAAAATGCTTACATTTAAAAGTATTTGAATGCATCTGTTTATACAATAGGGTGTGAGCGCGTATCTGTAAATATGTACTTGTAGATACCCAGCATGTAAACTTGTAGATACCCAGCAGGAACCAGAGAAACATAGAAACATAGAAGGAAAGAAAATGTTATAGTGAAATTGAGAGAGGGAGAGAGAGAGGGCGTGCCGTATCTCTTATAAAGAAAATCCATAACTATATACATCCAAAAGAGTGTAAGAATGTATGTATGTATGTATGTATGTATGTATGTATGTATGTATGTATGTATGTATGCATGCATGTATGTATGTATATATGTGTATATGTATGTATGTATGTATGTATGTTCGTACAGACGTATGTAAGCAAGCACGTATGCATCAGTTTCAGACTGTCTTTCTACCAGTCTGTTCGACACGCCAGTTTTGTTTTTCTTTGTATCGAAATTTCCATCCATTTTTATAAAGGAAACAGACTAAATGCAAATGTTAACAACAGTTGAATTAAAACTACAAAATTGTATTTACTAGCATGGATATAAATGTGATCTTTGTAAGTAGACAACATGGCAACTGCAAAATTGTTCCGAGCGAAGTTATAAATCAACTCGAGCCTCTTTGGTTGTTCGAAACACGTTTTACATGCAGAAGAGACCGGAAGAATTTTGGCCAAATAGTAATTAGCATCATAGTCATGTGCTGAGACGAATTCTTTGGGGTTTGCATAATCCTCTTCTAGAAACATGGGTGTTTCATACAATATCCTTAAACAAACTTTATTCAGGGTCCCTTTGAGTGAGATGGGCTACTCGACCTGAAGAAAATTCTAACTGGGCCCCACCTGCAAGGTCATGCGCTTTTTATCTTGATATGAGATCACTATTTCGCGCACATATGGTTGTGATGCATGTGTCTGGTGTACCCTTATCAGACGGGTAGTCATGACGGGTATACTGGGCATCGGATATTTTACCCCTGTGTCACTTTGATGGCATGGACTGCTCTCTCACTCAATAATGATATTAACGTGTGTGTACATGAGTGTACATACGAGTGGCATACTGTATAGCTCAATTTTCTTGTCTTTTAAAAGCAATATTGTCAAGTGGATGTATATATGCTTGTATTTCTCTCTTTCTCTTTATATACACACACACTCGTACGTGCACACGCACACACACACACACACACACACACACACTCGCACGCACACACACATAAATACACACACACACACACACACACACACACACACACAATTTCTTTTAAACTTGAACGTCATTTTTAAAACAACATTGAAAAATAAATTCTTGAAAACCGGTATGGCAAATTAAAAGTTTTATAAGATATTTATAAAACTACAATTTGCTTTGAAACCAATGTATATTTTCATTTCCAAAACCCACTCTTCTAACATGCGTGTAGGTTAGAAGTTGATAAGCGATTTGATTTGGCTATATCAACTTAACTCCATAGCAAAATGTGGATGGAGCCCAACAGAGTCTGAGGCGGTCGTACGGATGAGAGGGCAAAGAGGCCCTCAACAAGTTAAGCCAGGTTTAACAACTTCCAGTTGAGTTCAGTTGCATGGAACCGAATCAGACTTTTTTAACCAATAATATATGGAATTCCCACGGAATGTATTGAGTGCTACTTTTTTTCGTTTGTCCACCAAACCGTATATATATTTCAATCGTATCTAAAAGTTTAAAATTTATTGTGTGTGTGACTGGGGAAGAGTAGCGCCTTACACCCTTAATAGAGCCTGCTCGACAACCGAAAGGAAGTTATAACCTGATCAGTGACTTGATCCGAATTTTTGCAACAGACTGTACTATCAGTACGGAATGTTTTCGGAATGTTGTGTTAACAAAAAACAAGATGAGGACAAATATCCGTCAAATGTAAACAATGTAAATAATGTACATAATTTCTCGTCTCTTAAATATAGAACTATATTAAACACAGATTTGTTTTACAAGACTAAAGTATATATTAGAATCATAACAAAAGTATTATACAATATTGTACAAAATAAAATTTTTTCTTCCCATATAAGAACCGGTTTCGCTATCGCTTTTCAAATTTTGAGTTTTGAATGAAATTCTGAATTAGACATTTTGTTTACTAGGCGGGAGGTATTTTTCAGTAAAGGGGAGGTAAATCTGTAATTTTTAATATTGGTCTACATTTGATTCTTATAACAGTTGGAGTAAATCTTCAATTTTCAATATGGCCTTATATTTAATTCCGCTTCATACTTTTCGATAAATGAGGCCTCTTTATTTAGTCGTATTTGCGTTGAGATCCAAATAGCAAATTGATATAATGGGAAGATTAGGAATTGTGATTGCAGCTCTTCTGCACATCTGTAAATGTGTTCACTGAGATATATCTGGCGATATTGTGGGGGGTATATTTGTTGTCTGTGGACTGCACATCTTCGTCTGACAGACGATCCTGTAGACCCTATATAGTTTCTATGGCAGCTCGAGCTTTTGATTAAATAAATGAGGTTTTCAGAGGTGCCAAAACTTTTAAATTCAAGCCCTTAACCAACAAGTTTGTCTTTCGCAATTTGTTAAACATGGAATGTAATGGTCCTACTTTCGAATCTTGCTCGGCCACTTTTCAAACTCTATTCAAATCATTATGATTTTCTAAATTTATTAAACTCTTACGCTTTTTTAATTTTAAAAATGTGCAGATATAGGCGCAGGCGTGGGTGAGTGGTAAGAAGTTTTGCTTTCCAACCACAGGGTTCCGCGTTCACTCCTACTGGGTAGCAACTTGGACAAGTGTCTTCTGCTATAGCCTCGGGCTGACCAAAGCCTTGTGAGTGGATTTGGTCGACAGAAACTGAAAGAAGCCTGTTGTATGTGTGAGTGTGTATCTGTGTTTGTCCCCCATCATCGCTTGACAACCGATGTTGGTGTGTTTACGTCCCCGCGACATAGTGGTTCAGCAAAAGAGACTGCTAGAATAAATACTAGGCTTACAAAGAATAAGTCCTGGGGACTAAAGTTAAATGACTGAAACAAATAAAAGAAGAAACGAATATATTTTCGAGACATTATGGTTAAATTTGTTGTAATAATAGATTTTGAAGTGTGTGCTGGTATAAGGTATAGGTGTAGCTGGAGATTATAAATTTTAAATTTATGTAAAGTTTAAGTTATACGATATTATATAGGATACTTGCAATATGAATACAGCAAGAAATTGAAAAGTCTTCTGTGGAATAAAGATGGATTAGTAAAGATAATCATAAAAATAAATATGCATGAAACAAGAATTGAGAAGAAAACTATAGATACCGCAATAACATCAACTTAACTACCACCCTATAGTTTTTAAGGTGATCAAATGACTATATAATGGTATTCATAAAATGTAAGATATTGCAATATAGTCTAGGCGAAGAAAATCAAAGCCTTCATTAAAATCAATAATGTCAAAAAAATACGCTTGATAATACAGGGAAACAGTGTTAAAAGAACAGCAACCTAAGCTTGGAGAATAATGACAAAACGAAGATATGTCCACTTTTGGAGAGCTAGTACGAAAAAGGTACACGAGAAACAAGAAAATATGTATACAAAAATTAAAATATTAAAATAACAAAATGAAATCTGCATAATTGCAAATAGATACGTGTAACAGCAAATATGTGTATTCATCAAGAAAATTTCCATTTAAGTGCATGTGTTCAGATATGACTACATGTAACTACATAAAAGACATGTAATTAAAAATCAAATCAAAAATAAGGGAACAAAGTTAAGTATAAAGTTAAATATAGAGCAGAAATCCTTAAGCATACATCTAACAAATAAATACGCATAAATATACATGAGAAGGGACATGCATGAAAACAACAT
This sequence comes from Octopus bimaculoides, assembly GCF_046866305.1. Lineage (NCBI taxonomy): Eukaryota > Metazoa > Mollusca > Cephalopoda > Octopoda > Octopodidae > Octopus > Octopus bimaculoides. The sequence goes on from NC_142929.1 coordinate 177,951,514, forward strand.
TAAAGTTATTTAAATGCAAACATGTAAAAATAAATGTAATTAAATATGAACATACATAATGATATACAAGTTGTGTGTGTACGGTGTGTCAATATACATATATATATATATATATATATATATATATATATATATATATATATATGTGTGTATGTATGTATGTATATATAATACGTGCTACACACACGCATGCGGTCATACATTGTAATTCAAAAGTCTCCTGTCTTTAGCATTAATACATATCTAATGACAATCGAGTTTCACTGAGGTTAGTTGAGTTACATAAGTATCGTCTCCACCTCTCTATCACTATCTCCGTCTCCCACCCCTCCTCACCTTGCTTCACTTATCTCCCCATTGCATTCATTAATCCGTATGACTTCGGTTCCCTTGTAGATTACCAGGGATTAGAGATTCCAGAATCGCTGATCAACCGTCCCTGTCGTTTATCTGCAAGCCGCACGAGCAGTTAATGTAGGTTAATTAAAGAGGCCTACCATTATCTTGCGCGATTTTAGGAGAATAAATATTGTTTCATCCACTGAAAATGATATATTTCCATGACATATAAAATAGTATGTATGCCAATAGATATTTACAGCAAAATAACAAAGATAATATAAAGAATATATATAACATCAAAATTTTAAGGGAATAAGTACTTTATGCATCTTTTAAATGCTAAATGCATTTCTGAATTACCATACACACACACACACACACACACACACACACACACACACACACACACGCACACACACACGCACGCACACACACACACACACACACACACACACACACACACACACACACACACGCACACACACACATATATATATATATATATATATATCTGTAAAAATATGTGACAATTATTCGGTAGCCATGATAAAACTCCGAGTTTCGGATGCCGGGGCGGAAACTCAGGCCGCCATCTCTTCAGTTTTCTGGCCATTGAAAATTGCTATGAAAATGGCCGTTAAACAAAGGGAAATTACTGTGGTTGACCGTTTGAGCTTCAGGCTCTGAGATAAAAGGAAAACGACCAAATTATCCAGTCATATATGGTCCTCAAAAGATAAAGGTGTCAGTTATCCGAGAACTGGTCTTATGCCTGTGTATGCCTGCTTGTATGTGTGTAAGCAGATGAGTGCTTGTTTAGAAGAGGAGGTAAGCGTGAGAGTAAACGAAAAGTTTATGTGTGTGTGTCTGCGCACGTGCACGTGCGTGCCGTTGTGCATGTGGATCCCACGTGACTGCTTCTATGCGTGTGCGTGTGTGCAGTCACCATCCATGATCTGTTAAATGATTCGGCCTTTTGAGCTAGGTCAGTTCAGTCTCAGATCTGCTGAAGATTTATGAGTGTGTGTGTGTATGTGTGTGTGTGTGAGTGTGTGTGTGTAAGTCGTGGTAAGTGTGTGTGTGTAAGTCGTGGTAAGTGTGTGTGTGTGTGTGAGCATGTATTTGCCCGCACGCGTATGAGTGTGCGGTCCGGTGTGCGTGTTCATGTGGCTGAGTCGGTTGTGGGTGTATACGTTCGTATGTGTGAATGTGTGAATGTATTCCAGCATGTGAGCGTGCGTGCGTGCGTGTGTGTGTGTGTGTGTGTGTGTGTGTGTGTGTGTGTGTGTGTGTGTGTGTGTGGATGTGTGTCTGCTTGAACGTGTGGTGTGGTGGATTTTTTGAATAGATAAGCATCGATGTGTATGTTCGTGGGTGTGCGTACGTGCTCCTACGTACCTATGTGAGCACACTTTTGTACGCGTGTGCCTATGCATATCTGTGAGTATCTATGCGTACGTGTACATGCATGGTGTGTGTGTCCTTGTGTTCCCCTGTGTATATGTGTATTTATGCATGCGTGCGTGTGCGTGTCCGTCCATTCGTGCGCGTGGATTTGTATGATTGTGTATAGGAACTGTTTATAGCTATATGTATTTATTCGTGTTAATTCCCTTGTATTCTTCTGTCATTTTCCCTACCTCATCTATACCTACCCATGTCTACATGTGTGCAAACACGCGTGCGTGGATGTGTAAGGATGTGTTGTGGAATTGTACATATTTACATGTATTTATTTGCATGGGTTTACATGTATTCCGCTGTCGTTCTAATCCTACCCTTAACATACCTGCCTATACCACTACATACCTGCCTACCTATCTATACGGGTGCACCCATGTGTGCAGATTGCATGGACGGTTAACCGGCGTTGAATTTCTACTACCTACTATATATATATTCTATTCAGTATTGGTAATCTTTATGAGGACATTCTTACGTATTTGTCTAAGCGATAAGTCTCTTGGGTATTTAGACACAATATCGATGTTAATTCGGCATAGCATGCTTCCATATTGGTCTCTGGCATGCTGATAGAATATAGATGACTGTTTCCTGTCATTATACTCCTGCCAGTGTTTATTAGCACACGCGCACGCGCACCCCCCCCCCCCCCCCCCACACACACACGCACACACAATCATATTTGATATGTACGAGTACTCTCAGACGTGAGAAGACCTTTCACTGCGGAAACAATCCTGGTAGAAAATTCTGCTCATAGACAGTATATCTGAAAACATCCTTGTGCTATGGATGACATCATCGGACCGTAGGCCATAGGCATTTCAGCGTCCTTACGCTTCCTCATTTATGAATACCGAATCCAGTCATTCATGGCCCACTAAGAAGAGATGCTCGCGTATATAAAAGCAGAAAATAGTACATTAGCTGACGCGCGCAAAGCCTGGTCAAGCTGGAATTAATTAACTAGCCTTGTACGTAGCTGGTGAAGCACAACGATGCAGAAACGCTTGCGTCCTACGTTCGAATGACATCATTCATAGCCCGACGATGCGTATACAACGCTGTTTCTTGTGACTAGTTAATTCATTTCAGTCTGACTAAGCTTAGCGCAGATCAGCAAATGTACACAAATGTAAGATCAACCGTTCCTAGAGGGCTATGAATGACAAATAAATGGTAACGGCGCATAAAACGTATGCGTTCTAAAGTCCAATAACGTCATTCTTAGTTCTATGATGTATTTTCACATATATTGTCTATAAGGGAAATTACATCTCAAAACCGCTTCCACAGCAAAAGGAAATTTCACGTCCGAATATACAACATGAACGTGTAAAATATGATAGCACACACACCTATATTTCATTCAACGCTGTTTTGTGTATCCTTAGTTTATATATATATATATATATATATATATATATATATATATATATATATATATATATAAATGAAAACAATGTTGACGTACATTCTCTGAGTCTTGTTTTGCTGCACATTTACAGCCTAATTACTATCAGCTCTAACAATGCCCGATCCTATTCGTATGAAAGCACTCTTCTATCTTCTTTCATCCTCTGCACTCATATGTCATACACAAGCAAGCAACTTATACACTTGTTACAAAACATGCCCTGATGCTTTGAAGAGAACCCTTTAAAATGTTCCCCACTGAGGTTCAAGTCGACCTTGTTTTCTTCATCATAGAAAATACACACTCACTACATTTATCAAGAAAGATATATTACACTCTCCAACAAATATGAGCAATATGCGATTAGATCCGTCAACATTTATGGATGCTTAATTCACTAGTGCTAATAATCTTGCCTGGCGATTTCACTTTAACTAACACAGGTCTTGTTTATAGTCAAAAAATATTTCAGTTCCCAACAATTACTAACCCTAAACAAAGCTCTAGTGAAATCCACAAAGCAACTATCGCTTCTACATATTTGATTTTTTTCTTTTTTGCTGTTACAGATATAGGCACACCAGAGAATTTTCGAAGAATGATCACCGAATTGATTGGCATGAAATCGCTGGCTAATACACCCCGGCCTTTCACCCACATACGTACAGAGTTTCCACTCGATCTCTTCTACTGTTACTACAGTGTCTCTCTCCTTCAGAGCTGACTGCTCATTTATCGCCTCTGCTCAGGCTTCCTACTTATTACGTCACTTATATTGTGCCAACTCCAATGTCTCCCACTAACCACTTCACCCTCTCATCTCCATGCAGAAAGTACACCCTCTGAATTCTCATGTTTTCCTAGCATCTATCAGCGTTTCTTTTTCTTCTTTTCTTCTTTCTGACTGGGGAAGAGTAGCGCCTTACACCCTTAACAGAGCCTGCTCGACAACCGGAAGGAAGTTATAACCTGATCAGTGACTTAATCCGAATTTTTGCAGCAGACTGGACTCCGCTAAAGATACCCAAAAATCGTGCGGTGGTGTTAAAGCGGGCGACAGATTAAGTCTACAATCTCATACTTGCAGCTGTTCAAAAGCAATATTATCCGCGTCTGTATCACCATTTGCAAGAATGTCTCACCATTTGCATGGCTTGCAAAAGGCTATGGCTGCAATTCCTTCCTCTGGACAAGGTACTTACAAAATTATATTGAACACGTCCTTCATACTTCAAGGAATTAAAGAGTATCAAAAGTCAGATATCACTAAATAAATTATTTAGTGTATAACAATTCTGCAATAAACAGATCATTTGTTGATAAAATTTGAAAATAAATAAGTAAATAAATGCAATAAAATAAAAGAGATAGTTTTGTACCTTGCGGTGAATGGACGCCATTTTGTTGTTTGCATTATCGACTACTTTAGCTTGTGATTGATCCAATTAAATACTTCTTCGCTTGCTTGACCCTAATTAATTTCAATGAGTAATTCAGTTTTTGAAAGTCATTGTCGGAGCGTATGAATCAGGTTGAAATTGGTAATTGAAGAATATCATAGGGAATCAAAAAAACAACTTGGTCAAACGAGTGGTGAACTGATTACACACACACATGAGTAAAAAAAAATTGTTAGGTGGCGCATAAGTAAATCATAAATAAACAAATTATTTTTGTTCTGTTATATAATCTAAATATGTGTAACATAGCCACAAAACCTTGTTACTGATAATTTATAGAATTCTCGTAATATATCGCAAATTGTGTTAATGAATTGCTCTGACTAATTGCATAAGCGTTTCAATCACTGAGACAGTGCAATTGAGATAATCTAATTTATACAAAGGTGCGAACAACCCAACCCCCTAAAAGTATCGATGAAGAAACATAGAAAAGCCGATAATCCATGAGGAGACAGAAAAATCAGGCATGGTTAATCATCTGTGAGGAAAATTGAAGTCATCACGCATCATGGAAGAAACATTGGAACATGTGTGTGTGTGTGAGCAAATATCACATTTATATATATAAGGATAAGGGATTGATAAACTGCTTTTAGCCAACCGTAATTATGCAGCTACAACATTCTTGCTTTTAGATGCAGCTGAAGTGTGGCTTTTCGGCTTCTAGTCAACCTTGAGCACTAATTCTACGTACATATTACTGTTTCTTTTTTTTTTTTATCTGACTTGGTATTACTTGAATTCCACACACACACACTAACACACAAGCGCACGCGCATGCGTGTGTAACATGAACTGCACGTACACATTTAAATCGGAAACATTTAAATCGAACAGACAGATACACACCTTACAAATATATGGCCATAGATTTAGTGTCGACACATACATCTATAGTCAGTCGGACGTCTACGCTTACACACAGAGAACAAACAGACGTTTCACGCACAGAGATCCGTAAATCAATTATGTATGTATGTTCACAGTGAAAAGCCTCGTCTAAACTAACACAAACACAATATACAGACTAAACACTCACGCATATACATATACACCAAATAGAAGCTTAACCCCCCCCCCCTAGACTAAACTCTCTCACACACACCGTATGTAGAATAAATATATATAACACGTGGATTAAACACATACACACACAGAAATACACACCATATAGACTAAACACACGCACATACCGAATAGAGACAAAACATTCACCAAACATAGAACACACAGACACAAACACATACAAATACACTACACATTGATTAATCATACACATATATGCACCGAATACGTACCAGACGATAACATGTTTGCACGCAGACACATACATACACTCTTTGAATGCATCCATACTGACACCAAATATCGACTAAACACACTCATACAAACGTTTAACTGAAACTAAACGTACCGGATACAACTAAACACCCTCAAACTCAAAAACAACTTAAATACACAGTGAGGCTATAAAACATTCATGGCTACATGGCGAATATAAAGAAACAAGACATATTCATAAATACACACACCAAACACAAATTAAACTCATACGGAATTACATATACAGAGCATAGATTAAATTCACGCACACATACACACACACAGTTACGAGGTCTCCCTTTCGCTATCAGCAATACGCCCGAGGCGAACACACATACACAGCTACGTCACACACGCAGATACAGTGCACGCGTGTAGCATACAGCGAACACACAAACAAGCATCAGTGTTGAGAAGTATCTCACCTTGACCTTGTAACGTTCAACGCGACCGACTTTATATGTCCCTATTTTTGCTGTGACACTATAGGTGTGTGCGCGAGTGTATGCATATGTGAATGCGTTGGTGTACACACACACACACACACACACACACACACACACACACACACACACACACACACACACACACTATACACACACGCACACACACACATATATATATATACATACTCGCACACACATACACGCTATATATATATATATATATATATATATATATATACATACACACATGCATACATATATATATATATATATATATATATATATATATATATATACACACACACACACACAAGCACACCCTGTATATACTTACTCCATCGCTCTCTTTTACCGAACCGCTAAGTTACAGATATAAACTCACCAATACCGGCTGTCAAATAGTGGTGGGGAATAAGCACAGACACAAAGGCACACACACATGCATACAACGGGATTCTTTCAGTTTCCCACTCACAAAGGCTTTGGTCGGTCCGAGGCAATAACAGAAGATACTGGCTAAAGGTACCACGCAATGGGAATGAACACGAAATTATGTAGCTGGAAAGCAAGCTCCTTACCACACAGCCATGCCTACGCTTCTATCTATCTATCTATCTATCTATCTATCTATCTATCTATCTATCTATCTATCTGTTGTCTGTCTGTCTGTTTGTTTTCTGTTTGTCTGTCTATCTATTAATACACACAAAGTCAACACCTCTGCCGCCAACTTCAATATTCCCAACGCCACTTGATTGACCACTACAATTACTGTAACCACGACCGCCACCGATGACCACAACTTTCTTTTCATCTTTCCGTCAAGAGGGAAGAATCTCCGAGACAGGAGGGAAGATGATATCCCCAAACCAGAAACCTGTTCTGGATGTTAGTATGTGTTTAGACTCCATAAAAGGTAGCCAAGGTACCTAGGGGGCAGTGGTGTTAAACCGAGTGGCAAGTTTAGTCTAACCCCAGCAAATAAGATATAGCGGGATTTGAACTGAGAACGCAAAGAGGTAGAAAAAAATACTGCAAGGCATTTAGTCCGAGTTTTTCAAGTTCCATTAATTCGCCGCCCCGGATTGATACTCATTTTTATTGACTCCCAAAGGATGAAAGACAAAGTTAACCTCAGCAGGATTTGAACTCAAAACGCCGAGAACTGGAACAAATTCTGCAAAGAATTCAGTCTGACGCTCTAACGACTTCGCTAATTCGTTTCCTCATTGTTGTTGTTGGCACTCCGTCGCTTGCGACGATGAGGGTTCTAGTTGATCCGATCAACGGAACAGCCTGCTCGTGAAATTAACGTGCAAGTGGCTGAGCACTCCACAGACACGTGTACCCTTAACGGAGTTCTCGGAGATATTCAGCGTGACACAGTGTGATAAGGCTGGCCCCTTTGAATTACAGGCACAACAGAAACAAGAAGTAAGAGTGAGAGAAAGTTGTGGTGGAAGAATACAGCAGGGTTCACCACCATCCCCTGCCGGAGCCTCGTGGAGTTTAAGTGTTTTCGCTCAATAAACACTCACAACGCCCGGTCTGGGATTCGAAACTGCGATCCTATGACCGCGAGTCCGCTGCCCTAACCACTGGGCCATTGCGCCTCCTATCGAGCAGCACTAATTTGGGACTAAACAACAATAATCATCACCATCATTTTCAACAACAACCATGAGCTAACGAAGAAGTTGATTCATCTTCAAGAAACTGCAATCACAACTTATAGTATACTGGCTAACTTTAAAAACGTCTAATATTAATACACCAGAGAATAAGGCAGAATGGTCAATGCTAGAATGCCACTCGAAGGATAAATTCTCGACATGAAGACATATTTCTTTCAAAACACGCAAACGCTATCAGAAAATGACAGTGATATAAAAGTTTGCACAAATGTGTTATATAATGTCTGCCGAATGCTCACATAATCATCACCGAACAAGAGGAAAAATAACAAGTTTATCTTAAACCAACGTCATTAAAAACACCATTTTTGAACTAAAACGATGTAATAACACCCGACGTTCCCATCGTAATAATTCGGAAAACGTTATTACTAAGAAATAAGAGAACTTTCAATATTCAAAATTATACTCAAATCAAACTAGACAGACCTTTACTCAATGGAAGTGGTCTAACAACATGAATAAGAAAAGAGCATTAAATATATGTTACTTTCGTTACAAAACTACAGTAGAAATGCTGGCTTTAAAAAGATATAGTCATGAAGTACATACATGAATATAATAAACAAATATATACTACCACTGACCTTAACAAAATGTTTAGATCATAAAAGAGGTAAATTTACAGTGTCACCAAACAACAGGAAAAATAACAACCGAAGCGATCCACATGAATGCAACCTCTTCGCCAGTCATCGCAAAAAAATAGAATCACAGTTTTCAGAATTTATAGCTGCTTGGTTAAGAATTGCTTCGAAACAACATGAATTCGGGTTTAGTTACCCGCTCTGTGCCGCAAATATGTATGTATATGTGCATGTTTGTATATGTGCACGCGCGTATACACACACACACACACACACACACACACACACACACACACACACACACACACACACACACACACAGAAACACAAACACACACACTTGACGCTTTGCTCCATCGACACACTCCTTTTCTTTCACTTTCGCTCAGATGAAATGTGAAATGCCATTTTAACACAATGTGTATCTCATGCATCAATCCCATTGCTCAATCTGGTGGGTTACTCAATAATTTTGTAGAGTAAAAATATATTATTCTTAAACGACAAGAACGTTGTTAACAGTGACTTCAGTGATGTTTTAGCTGGCCGAAACTTCGAAGTCACTGTCAACAACATTGTTGCGTAAAAGTATATATATATATATATATATATATATATATATATATATATATATATATATATATAAAAGATAATAAGAGTGAAAAAACTACAGAAGGCTTGTGTTACATGGTTAAAGTATATATTTAAATTATGTCAGAAAAATGTTAGAAAAATGTTAGAAAATCTTTTTGGTATATAAACATTGTATTTTGAGAAATAACCGGTTTCGTGTTGTCTTTTCAAATTTCTCTACTTCATTGTAACGTGTTCGCTCCAGTCTGAAAAAGAAGAGTTCTAGATAGGGGGAGGTAGTTAGGGATTTCTTCCGGTATAGGGGAGATAATCGAAATCTAGGAGGTGGTAGAATTTGATTAATTTACCATGGTTTTGTTCTATATTTTTTTCCCTTTTTTTCTCAGTGGGGTGATGAATTTCCTTATTTAAATGTGTTAGCAATGGCTAAGTTTGGGTTTGTATTTTTGAATGAAAAAGGTTTCCTTATTTAATCTAATCTGTGTTGGTGTTTTAATGGCACATTGATAAAAAGGAAAGATTATAAATTGTGGTAGCATTTGTTTTGCCCATTTCTCAATATGATCACTAAAAGGTATCATTCGGTATTCTGGGTATGCAATCTGCTAGCGGTGCAGAGTGCATCTACGTCTGAGCGATAATCCTGTGGACCCTATGTAGTTCTCGTGGCAGCCCGAGCATCTTATTACATAAATAAGATTTTCTGAGGCACAAGTAAAGTTAGATTTAACTTTGAATTTGTGTCCCTCTTTGAAGAGGAATTATGAACCTTCTAGAATGCTTGGGCATGTTGCACAATTTGGTCGACCACATTTGTTTACTTTCGCATCTGTTGTTTCAGAAAATAATTTTGCCTTTGTGAGGATCTTTTTCAGTGATTTTGGTTGTTTGTGGCTTTTGATGATTTTGTGTGTGTGTAAAATTTCCTTTAATTTGTGTATTTTGAGAAATAACCGGTTTCGTGTTGTCTTTTCAAATTTCCCTACTTCATTGTAACGTGTTCGCTCCAGTCTGAAAAAGAAGAGTTCTAGATAGGGGGAGGTAATTAGGGATTTCTTCCGATATACCAAAAAGATTTTCTAACATTTTTCTAACATTTTTCTGACATAATTTAAATATATACTTTAACCATGTAACACAAGCCTTCTGTAGTTTTTTCACTCTTATTATCTTTTATACATCCAACCACGTGCTTTCACATACCAACTTTCCCACCTATATATATATACATATATATATATATATATATATATATATATATATATTTCTTTCCTTCCCTGAACGTCTGCTAATACTTTACATGTATCATATCCTCGCGTTGTTGTGCTTTTTTGTGTTTGTTCTTCTTCTTTTGGATTTGCTCTCTCTCTCTCTCTCTCCCTCTCTCTCTCTCTCTCTCTCTCTCTCTATATATATATATATATATATATATATATATATGTTTAAGTCATTTGACTGCAGCCATCTTGAGCACCACCTTTAGTCGACCCCAGGACTTATTCTTCGCAAGCCTAGTACTTATTCTATCGTTCTCTTTTGCCGAACCGCTAGACTACGGAGACGTAAACACACCAACATCGGTTGTCAAGCGATGTTGCGGAAAGGGGGGGGGGCAAACACAGACGCACAAACATATACATATACATATATACGACGGGCTTCTTTTAGTTTCCGTCTACAAAATCCAGTCACAACGCTTTGGTCGGCCCGACGCTATAGCAGAAGACACATGCCCAAGGTGCCACACAGTGGGAGAGAACCCGGAACCTTGTGGTTGGGAAGCAAGCTTCTTATTTCTTTATTTCTTTATTTCTTTATTGCCCACAAGGGGCTAAACATAGAGGGGACAAACAAGGACAGACAAAGGGGTTAAGTCGATTACATCGACCCCAGTGCGTAACTGGTACTTAATTTATCGACCCCGAAAGGATTAAAAGCAAAGTCGACCTCGGTGGAATTTGAACTCAGAACATTAAGACAGACAAAATACCGCTAAGCATTTCGCCCGGCGTGCTAACGTTTCTGCCATTTTGCCGCCTTACCACACAGCCACGCCTGCGCCTATCGGTAGTTCATATATGCGGAAAGGAAGCACACCCGAAAGCATTAGAGCAGTAATGTATTTGTTAGGAAGTTAAAAGTTATGGCCGGTCATAGAGTGG
>NC_142929.1:177968005-177990505 GCF_046866305.1 Octopus bimaculoides
CAGAACATCGGTATCTATTCACTTTTGATATATTTCCTTAATCATTCAGTTACTTCGTCTACCATGAATTACGTCAAGTAAACGAAGAAATCTCTCTGCAACTGCTCAATCTACAAGAAATAACAGCTAAACCTTTCTCAAGTAACATTCTACGCTATGGTCACAACTGTAAAGCCTTTAAAAGAGATTTGCTCCACCATGATGAGCTAGGGTTAAGAAAACAACAAACAAACAACAACTCAATAAATCTAATCACTTTTCTTTGTCTCACCATTAATACTATCTCACACGACTCAGATTTCGAAGTAAAGAATTTGTTCAACAATTTTTCTCCGTAGAATTTTAGTCCATGTGAACTCTGTCTTTGTCCAAGTATTATTGTTTTTCTTTTTCTTTTTTTTAAAAATTATTTATTGAATGCTAACAAGTAAGTGTTTAAATTCGGAGATAAACAGTAACGATGTCATCTATCAAAGGTATGAGGTGCGTGTGTGGTTCAAGAGCTTATGGACACTGCCCATTCGTCATCCAACCATCATCATTCCATTCATTTACGTTGCTACCACCATCGCCGCCAGCATTCATCAGCGTCCCTAAATCCACACCACAACCATCTCAGCTTCGCCGCAACCGACGTCGGCACCGCCACCGCTGCCACCGCCGCCCCCTGGTGTCGCCGCTGCCCCCTGGTGCCGCCGCTGTCCTCCTGGTGCCGCCGCTGCCCCCTGGTGCCGCTGCTGTCCCCTCGTGCCGCCGCTGCCCCCTGGTGCCGCCGCTGCCCCCTGGTGCCACCGCTGCCCCCTGGTGCCACCACTACCGCCGCTGCCGCCGCTGCGACGCTTAACCGCTGCGACGCTTAACCGCTGCCGCTACCACCGCAGCCGCTACCACCGCTGCTGCCGCTACTGATGCTGTCACCGTTGTCTTTACTGCTGCCTTCGCCACCGCCTTTGCCTTTGCCGCCGCCCTTACTACCACCGCCACCGCATAGATGTTTTGTGGCATGTGTATGGTCAAGTGGATTTGATTTGATCTATCATGATTCAAAACTCTGGCAATTTATTTGTTATGTTTTCTGAGATGTAACAGAAAATCTATGTTCTTCTAAGGGGCGTAGTATTTCTCTGTTGAAACAAAAGTTTTAAAAGAAAGCTGAATTTCGGTTTCATACCTGAACAGGTGAAGTATCTTTAAATGTATTACTTGTTTGGGACGAGAAAATAACGATAAAAAGTTGTTACTCTTTTACTCTTTTACTCTTTTACTTGTTTCAGTCATTCGACTGCGGCCATGCTGGAGCACCGCCTTTAGTCGAGCAAATCGACCCCAGGACTTATTCTTTGTAAGCCTAGTACTTATTCTATCGGTCTGTTTTGCCGAACTGCTAGGTTACGGGGACGTAAACACACCAGCATCAGTTGTCAAGCGATGTTGGGGGGACAAACACAAACACACAACACACACACACACACACACATATATATACACACATACGACGGGCTTCTTTCAGTTTCCGTCTACCAAATCCACTCACAAGGCTTTGGTCGGCCCGAGGCTATAGTAGAAGACACTTGCCCGAGGTGTCACGCAGTGGGACTGAAACCGGAACCATGTGGTTGGTAAGCAAGCTACTTACCACACAGCCACTTCTTAAGAAAGGAGAGAAAAAAAGTGAAGCTCTCGCTTGACGATAAATCACTTGAGACACTTCTAAACACCGAATCAAGAAGACTTAAAGTTTCTTTTTTAGCCCTGGGTCAGCACGCGCTTAATAGTCCGATGATCAAAGGCATTCCAGCTACGAACATTCCAACTTTTTCGGGTGTTAGTTAACGAGAACGACAAATAGTATTGTGCCCTACATACTTAAGATGGTAGAATGTAACGGGCTATTCCTTCTAGGATGTCGAGTGATCACGTAGAGGAGACTTCCTTTTGGGTTCGAGATAAAAAGAATCAAAATGTCTCGGCTTGCTTTGCTTTTGGATTTGCGTGCTGAGGTTGGATATGTTGCGCGTAATGCAGGGTGTATAAAACGGAGATAGCGTCCAGAGTTACGAATGGCGCGCGCGCGTATGTGTGTGTGGTGAGGTGGAGGTGGAGGCCTCCACTCAGCGAGTTTAGCTTCGAAAAAGTTTTAGAGATATGCTTTTAATCTGATTTTCATTCTATACATTGCAGTATGGGGAAATCCAGTTATCGAATTGCAAAAAAATGGTTATGAGATTTGGGACTCATGTTGCTATTGTAACTAGAGTAGAATATTAAGTGGAATGACAATATGTAAGAGTATTGGATAGGGCACTGGCACGGTCAACAGGGTCATCAAGTCGTTTTGTTCTTGGGTAACACAAACAGACACACACAGTCAGACAGACAGACAGACACACACACACACAGACACAGATACAGACACAGATACAGACACAGACAGACAGACAGACAGGCAGACACACAGACACAGACACATACAGACACACACACAGACAGACATGCAGACACACAGACACAGACACAGACAGACAGACAGGCACACACACATACACACACACACACACACACACACACACACACACACACACACACACACACACACACACACACACACACACACAATATGCGTCTATCTTTCAACCTGTCTGTCTTTTTTGTTTGTTGTGCTTTAGTTAATTAAATCTCTTGGCTCATGTAGCACCCTTTTATAGACTTCGTCGTCAAATAGTAAAATAGAATTGCCGAAATCGTTAGAGAGTTGGATAGAAAGCCTCACAGAATTTCGTCTTCCACTTTCTATGGCTCTGAAGTCAAACGTTGCTGATGTCAACACAAGCCTTTCATCTTCTTGGGGCTGATAATAAGTACTAATAACAGTTCGGTAGATTATAAGAAAGTTGGATTGGATACCTTGCGGTAATTGTTTCGGTTCCTTGCGTTTTGTGCTGAAATCCCACAGTAGCTTACTTGAACGGTATTTACTTATTTCGTCGCTCTGTTTGGCACGCTTATCTGGCACCTCGAATACCTCTAGCGGAGTCCACCCTGCTGCAAGCACTTCAATTTCTGTAGCCCTGTGATTGTCCACTTTAGAAAAGGAGCAGAATATCTCTATACTGGTATAAATTGCTTCGATAACATTACTCCCAGTTAGTTTTGTTACAAGGTGCCTTCCTTGCTCTTATATTTTTTTTTAGACTTTCTCTCTCATTTCTATTTTCATCTCATCATTCTTCTGCAGCATTTCTTGTTGCTTGTACTTAAAGTTAAAAACAATTATTATTATTATTGTTCAGTAGTTTTATTTTTATAACGTGCTTTCACTTCACTACCGAGCGCAGCTCTGCGTGCCTTGGGTATGTGCTGTGGTTTGCTGTGATGCTCTTATGGTTACTGTATTGAAAGTGTTTTGCGTAGGATGTGTGCAATGCCCAGTAGTGCAATTTTCTGTATGTTATATATATTTGTAAGTCCTGGTGTTTTTGTTATGTATTTCTCTGAATATTTTTTTATTATACCTAAGGTGCCCACTATGATAGGAATTGTTTCTGTTTTTAGATTCCGCGTTCGAGTTACCACTATTTCCAGGTCTTTGTATTTTGAAAGTTTCGCCATTTCTTTTAGGGAAACGTTGTCATTATTATTATTATTATTATTGTTGTTGTTGTTGTTGTTGTTGTTGTTGTTGTTGTTGTTGTTGTTGTTGTTGTTGTTGTTGTTGTTATTATTATTATTATTATTATTATTATTATTATTATTATTATTATTATTATTATTATTATTATTCAGAGTTCAAATTTCGGGCTAGATAAATTTTGGCTTATTTCCCTCTGAGGTCGATAAAATAAAGCACCAGTGATGTACTGACTTCGATGGTATCGACTAGCTCCCACCTTGATTTCTGGTCTTTTTCCTGTGCTAAAAGCAATTGACAGGATCGGTAAATAGCTGATCTGATTTCGAATCTTTCCGCAAACGATTTTGCCTTACATTCTTCCGTGGATCGATAAAATAGGTATTGAAACCAGCCAAGTCCTAGAATCTATGCAATCTTTAAATGATTGGCATTGTTCATACTTCAACAATCATCGCTGTTGTTGTTACTGTTGTTTTAGTTTTATGGTTTCTTTATGATGATATTACCCTACTTTAACTTGAGTCTTGCACATAAAAATACCTCCCCTACCTTCTGTAACATACATTAAATCCCTTTCAAATGAAATATACCCCTGCAATATGCCTATTTTAAAATTCAATTCGAATGACGTGCTAACAAGCTGCTAGCGACAAGCTATAAAACCCGATGCATTTTATTGCTCGCGCACGCACCTAATGCATGTCTGTAACGGAAGAGAAATGTGTTGTCTTCAGTAAAATAATGGAAAGGGTCCAAGAAAGGTGGAAGGAAAGAGTGTGAAGGAGAGAGAGAGAGAGAGAGAGAGAGAGAGAGAGAGAGAGAGAGAGAGAGAGAGGGGAAAGAAAGAGAGGGAAAAAGAGATAGACGGGAAGTAACACAGAAAACGGTGGTACTACTACTACTACTACTACTACTACTACTACTACTGGTGGTGGTGGTGGTAGTGGTGGATGATGAATGTTGTGGCATTATGGAAGTAAGCGCGGCGGGTGGCTTTCAAGGCAATAAATCGTCATCAAATATTTAACTGCAAGCATGAAAGGCCAGAAAGGGAGTGAAAACGGGGTCGACATGTATATGTTATTTTTATGGTGTGATGTTGTGGAGTAATGCTGGGACTCGATTGGAGGTAGTTAGATAGGGGAAGTGGAAGTAGTAGTTATGGGTAGTGGGTGATTGACTGGCTGGTGGATACTAATGAGAGGTGGTCATGGACAGAGTGGAAGTTGTTTGATAAAACGGAACATGGTGCTCTTTGCAGTAGAATGAGAAAACAAACAGTATTGGTGGCGGTTCTAGTGTAGCAGCAGTGTGGAAATTACGGTAGTAGAGGTGATAGGCGATAGTGGTGATGATAAGGAAGAATCCGACGGAGAAGTGGCGAGTTTGATGATAGTAGTTACGATGATGATGGTGATGCTGGTGGTTGTGATATTCGCGTTGTTGACGATGATGATGATGATGGTGGTGGTGAGATGGGAGTGGCGATGGTGGTGTTGGTGATGAAGATGATGGTGGTATAGTGGGCTTGATGTTGTTGCTGTTGGCTACTGATGGTAGAAGTAATTTTTCACTGTTGTTTAATCCTATGTCAATCCTGATCAAGTAGAACTACGATCAAAGGCGTCCCAGTCACGTGTCTTCTTTGTATGTCTAGGACTATTACTGCACAAAATATCTTTCTTTTTCAGGATGGTAGAGTGCGATTTGTGAGAGAGTTGGTTACTGTGAATATGAATCAATGTTTCCGCCTATTGATGGAGAAATTAGTGCATCAATAGATACGTTCTACGTCTAGTCACTACAGAGTAGGTTTGTACTTGACATCGATAAAATCGTCGCGATTACGTAGTCGTTAATACATTGTCCAGAACTGTTCTGCTCTCCGTTTGCTCTAAAGAAGAGCATACATTTTAAAAATTCTTTTTACTTCCATCAAAAATATTGGCAAGGAATTGGCAGAACGTCGGAAAAAATGCTTTGCTCTATTTCTTCGGGTTCTCTATTTTCTGAGTTTAAATCTTGCCGCGGTCGTCAGCATTGCTTTTCATCTCACCAGGGTCTATAAAATAAAGCCCTAGCCTCGTACTGTGTTCGATGTTACCGACTAATACTTCGCCTAAAAACTGCTGGCCCTGTACCTGTATTAGAAGCCATTATTATTTTTTAAAAATATAGCAACAATAGCTATCTTTAAGTACGAAAATATCGCTTTTCAATAAAGTTCCCTTGATTTTCAATACACTTAACCCGTCATTGTAGAAACTTCTTTATGTGCTTTCCACAGAGAGACGAGCACTGTATGCACCGTGACAAATAGATGGCCTCTTAAAGTATTTTTGACTAGAACTAGCAGGTGGTATTGCCAAGAAGTAAAGCCAGGATTATATGAAAGGCGCTTCAATACTTTAAATTTCATTTTCTGGAAGATTTCCACAGTGAGTAACAGTTTGGGGACAGTATTTATTGCAGATAAATAACGAGTCATTCTAATAGTCTGTCAGATGTCATCGCAGAGGCTCCCACTCTTTTTAAAGGTGTGGTTAAATTTGAATGTGCCTCTATTGACAGGCAAGGTTTACTTTATCGATCCACCAAAACAGTTACTCAGATTATCTTCACCAATGGCCAGAATTGCTCCGCAGTCATCGTCTTTCATATACTCCACTAACGATCTGTAGAATACGACAGTCAGCTTTCTGCCGACAAGTAATAATGGTTTCAAATTTTGGCAAAAGGCTAGCAATTTCAGGAGAAGGGGTAAGTCGATTACATCGACTCCAGTGTTCAACTGGTACTTATTTTATCGACCTCGAAAAGATGAAAGGCAAAGTCGACCTCGGCGGAATTTGAACTCAGAACGTAGCGACGGGCTAAGTATTTTGTCCGGCGTGCTAACGATTCTGTCAGCTCACCGAGGGGCACAGCACAAGGACAACAATTTGTGTGGGGATTTACATAAAGAATGGAGAGAAAGAAATGGGAAAGACGGTGAAATGCGATAAAAGTATACATAGTATGTGATAATATGATTATTGCAGTTCTCCCGATACAGGAGAAGCTCCAACTAGAGCTAATCAAGAAAGCCTACAAATTCAAGGTTACCTTAATTAGCAAAGGCACGAGCTCTTTCTCGTGCTCTCCAATCTACATGTACCTATCCAGAGCAGGTCCGTTCTCTTTAATAATTTCTTCCAAAGTCATCCATCTTTTCACAATTCACTGGGAGACAGTACCTTCCCCTTCATCCACACTCTCCTTTCCAAGTGGGACTTAAAAATGTCGATGCTAGGTTGAACGAAGAGGAAAGTGTCCTTCCTTAATCCTTTAAGCCTCGTCCATCACACAACCTTATTTGTCATAGACAGAGGAACACGGCGTACCCTGCCTGTTAAAGGTGGGTGGTGGAGCGATCCTAATAGTTGTTAATGAATTAAGCACACATCCGGCAATTTCAAGGGGAGAGGGCTAGCCCTTTAAATTGATCCCAATACTGCGTTGGTTCTTTACTTTATCGACCCTACAGAGATGTAAGGTGAAGTTGATCTCGGTGGGATGATCAGCAAAAATACTGCCAGGCATTTTGTTCGATACAATCGACTCTACTCATCCATCATTCTTTAATTCTATTTTAGGTACAAGGTCCGGCAATTTGGGGTGCTAACCGATTAAGTCCAGTACTTCAATAGTACTCTATTTTTCGAGCCAGGAGGTTGAAAAGCAGAGTTATGTGAGCATGATTTGAACTTACGGCGTAAAGACCTGTAAGTAACTACTGTAAGGTATTGTCCGATGTTTTAGTGATTCTGCTAGTCCACCACCACCAATAATAATAAATGCAACTATGCTAGAAGTGATCATGACTAAAACCCCAACAACTCCACACATCAATCAAAACCACCTTGGAAAATGCGAGCAGTCAGAAAAGAGAGTTAAATACTAAGTGTTATAAGAATTTAAAGAAAGAAATCAATATAGTCCGAAGTAAAGGAAGGAAAAAATACTAAATAGTTGAAATATGGCTCTTCACTCATATGGGAATTGTCAAAAACAGAGTAGTAGACATTGTAGCCAATGGAACAAGCAGACAAGAATAGCTCGCTCCAGCATTTGTTCATTTGCAGATTAATCTCAACCAGCATGAAGGAAGACTATACCCATTGCGTGATTACTGTATTGACTTGCTAGAAATAGCAGCAAACTGCGGTTAAATCGCTTTGAGGAAACACCCGTCAGTTTGAAATGAAAAGAGAGAAAAGAGATGGGAAGGATACATTTATAATGTAGTCCTGGAACACTACGTTTGAAAGCTAAAGGAGTGGTTGGTCATGGTTTGAACGCTTTTGATCATAATATTATGGAGTGCCTTTAATGTTATTAAGAATTGTATAAAAATTGTTAAAATATTTTGTGTATATATTGTAGAAGTATAACCAGTTTTATGGCAAATAAATTTAAATGACAAAATCTTATATGGATCTCTAAGCGCCATATGGACCCCGGTTGGGAACCACTGGTCTAGACACTCATTTGTTCATTAAACACAAGGGTATCAGAAGAAAATGGTTACAACTTGGCTGTAATCTTCCAGTACAGTGGTTCATTTTGTGTAGCAGTGGTAGAAACGACTCAATGAGGAAGTGTCTACATAGTCGCTTGAACTGCAAGAACCAGAAAAGAAATTCCTTTCAAATTGCACACTGCTGGCTTGGGAAAAGAGATATCAGATTGTAAAATGTAGTTCAATATACCTCAAGAAGGACAAGGGTGGTCATAGCTACAGTTGCTTTGATGGTAGATCTACAAATGAAGATTTACTTAAAGTTTTAAGAACCCCAACAAAAACAAAAACAAAACAACAAAAGCAATAACATGAAGTACATTATCGAAATCAAAGCAAAATGCAAGCGACTGCCGTGAAGTTGAAATATATAGTTATGTACTTTCAGTTACAATTGACAACTTCTGGCCGACACACATACTGTCATGCACAGACGTACAATTTTTAAATGCACCTCCACATGTACATACATATACATGTGGTAGTTCAACATACACAATTCTATATTTGTGTGATATTCAAAAGATAATCGATTAACGTACAAAACATGTACGCGTTTGCGTGTATGAAAACATATATGCACACATATAAACAGAGACATTAATGTGTGTCTGAATATAACAATTTGTACGTTTGCGTGTCTATTTGACAGAAATAAAGAAAAAACAAAAACAGAAAATGAAATGCAAATTCATTAAGAAAGATCAATATGTTGCTTATGAGTCCGGTGTGTGTATGTGTTCGCGCGTGCATATGTTCGCAAGCACACACACACACACACACACACATGCACGCATGCATGAATATGTATGTAGGTATATATTTATATAAACACCCACACACACTCATGCAACTGACAATATCATTGCACAGACACACAGACGTACCCACGAATATATACACGCGAACAAATACACTGATCCTCCATCGCTTGGGCTTCGGTTGTTAGTTTTTCAGATTTTCGGTCGACTGAACGCCTGCACATTGTATTTAGCATCTGTTCAGAAGACGTGTAACTTTAAGAAGCACACTCCATTTGACGGGCTTTCGCACAACTTCCGTCTAACCAATTTCAGTGACATGAATCCAGTCGACCCAAAGCTATTGTAGAGCACATGTGTACAAGAAACCATGCAGTTTGAAAGAATTATGATCTCAGGATTGCATAGAGAACTTCTTTACATCTCATCCGTATTTTGTTGCACAAGTATACGCGTTTTCATATATGTATCTTTTATCTTTTGTTTCAGTTATTAGACTACGGCCATATTGGGGAACCGCCTTGAAGAATTTTAGTCGATACAATTGACCTCAGAACTTTGCTTTTAAGCCTGGTAATTATTCTATCGATCATTTTTGTTGAACCGCAAAAAAGATCGATAGAATAAGTACCAGGCTTAACGTAAACAAACCAGTACCGGTTGTCAAACGGTGGTGGTAGTGGTGGGACAAACACAAACACAAAGACACACACACAAACACATAAGCACACACAAACACACATACGACGGGTTTCTTTCAGTTTCCCTTTACCAAATCAACTCACAAGGCTTTAGTCGGCCCGAGGCTATAGTAGAAGACACTTGCTTAAGGTGTCACGCAGTAAGACTGAAACCAAAACTATGTGTCTGGGAAGCAAGCTTCTTACCACACAGCCACGCCGTATATAATTTACAAAAATCGGTTTATCGACAGAAAAATATTCTAATGGACGACTGCCTCTAACTTAACAATCGATACAAACATTACCTTTGAGCGACATTACCTGTCTCTGTTCTTGAAGATGGTAATAATACTTGCATTTCTGCTATCAGCTGTCAGCTCTTCATGCGCCCATATCAGCAAAACCAATGTATTCAGTTTTGATGCCAGTTCTTCATACTCAATGTTATATATCTCATACAAAATCAACTGGACTCAGGTGCCGTATTGACATTAAGAGAACGAATTATATTTTGACCTGTGCAACATTAGCCAATGCAACGGAATTGTTCCTTATTGGGCTTTTTGCATGGTGCCCAGAGATCTTTCCTTGACTGCACAGCCATAATGAAGCAAATTTAGTTGGTTGTTGCTAGAGCCTTGTTCTTTTTGTTCACTTTGAACCATCTTTAGATCTGTATCGATGCTAGATCTGTTGTTATTGGAACATAGTCTGCTTTAGTCATTCTAAAAAAAATAAAAACCTTTTGTGTCACGTATACCAGTCAGTTACTGAATTTCAAGTACTTTCGTTTCTTAACGTTTGTTCCTCATTACACGTTTTAGTATTTGAGTTATACCCTTATCTTG
Source organism: Octopus bimaculoides (assembly GCF_046866305.1). Lineage (NCBI taxonomy): Eukaryota > Metazoa > Mollusca > Cephalopoda > Octopoda > Octopodidae > Octopus > Octopus bimaculoides. Next base: position 177,978,490 of record NC_142929.1, read on the forward strand.
ACGGCATGCTTTCCTTTTGTGCTCATTATTTTTCTTATTTTGGTGGGAATGAAAAGCTCTATGTTTGTCGACAGGTACTTGATTAAATTGTGGTTCTCGACAAACCAGACTTGATATTTTTGTTATGAGGCTCAAGAACTGACAAGCTGCAGAAACGTCTGCTTTTAGAGCACGTCATCTATTTTCAACAATTCACAATATTCTATATTGATTGATAAAAAATTATCATTTAGGTTCTAATAAAGTTTCTCTTCCATTTTTTGGATTCAGATGGCATTGATTCTGTAGTCGATCGACTATGGAGCGAATTGGATTGCTGTAATAAGCGGCGATCGGTTCAGCACCTGCCAGGTCCTATACTAGCGAGTGTAATGTGCACATCTTTGTGATGCGGGCACGGACGATGGTATAGATTTATATAGAAATGCTTGGAACACAGATGATACCACGAACCCTTATCGCAACGTTGTATCGTGATTATTAGACTATATTCCTCAAAATTAGGGTCGGAATATCATTTGAGTTAACCTTTCCGTCCTCCTTCTAACTGTAGTATTTCGTAGATTGAAATCGTTTACTGACTTTGGCAATGAATTCGTTCAACAAGAAAATTGTGTCTTCTTTTGACAGGAAAGAGAGAAAGACGGGGAGACAAATAAGGAAAGAGAAAAGAATAGGGAAATGGTGAGCGGGAGAGAAGAGGTAAAACGAACCTTCAGCGCAAGTGTATATATTAGAGAAAGGGCACACCTAATCTAAGAAAGGAATCGAAGGAGTGGAGCAGTGGCAAATCAGAGCGAAATAGAAAAACAGGTAAGGCGTAATGAAAGAAAGAAAATCGAAATACGAGATCTGTATAGTGAAAGAATAAAAGCGAAGAAACTTATTTCACGATCCTAACGAGCTTCGAAAAGCAAACGTCAGAAAAATCCATTAAGCTGTAAGACGCATTTGGAAATTGCCAATATGTGCCACGCGCATGTGCGTGTGTGTGTGTGTGTGTGTGTGTGTGTGTGTGTGTGTGTGTATGTGTGTGTGTGTGTGTGTGTGTGTGTGTGAGTGTGTATGTTTATGAATATATACATGTATATGTACGTATATATATATATATATATATATATATATATATGTTTATATATGTGTGTGTGTGCGCGTGTGTTTATGAATATATACATGTATATGTACGTATATATATATATATATATATATATATATATATATATATATATATATATATATATATATATATATATACATATATATATAGGATCATTAGTAATATGTTTATATATGTGTGTGTGTGTGTGCGCGTGTGTTTATGAATATATACATGTATATGTACGCATATATGTATATATATATATATATATATATATATATATATATATATATATATATATATATATATAATACAAATAATATGTGAGTAACAGAAAAGGTGTTTCTCTGTATGTCCTGTTACGCATGCCTAGTGATTCACAATAACCGGTTATAGCGTTTTCCGGATCGGAGTATATGTTTATGCGCATGCCCGAAGGCAAAAATTATCATCAACGCTATTTGAAATTTTTAATTCGCGGATCAATCTCACGGTCTATTCAAACAATTTGACACCTAAAAATACTTATTACATAAGTTTTACTCGCCGTTTCTTTAATGCTACTAATATTTTGTTTTCATCCTTCCTCCGTAGAAAGAACTGTTTTTATTGAGGATTATGTTTAGTTGTGTGTTATTTTTGCAGTTAATATATCTTATTAATTCATCATTGTTTTTTAATATTAAATGCATGTTCTGTTAATAACTGCTTTGTAATATTTCATCTTCTAGGTCTCTGCTTTAAATTTTTTATACATAGTTTTTTTCTATGATGAAGTTGATCTGAAACCCTGGGTTACTACTTTTCACAAGGGTTTTTGTGATTTCTTTACATTATATGCATATATATATATATATATATATATATATATATATATATATATATATATATTTAAGAATTTAAGGATTGGAGAAAACGCATGTTATAATTGCATACTTTATTCCTACATATGTTTCAAAGGATTACAACCTGTGTGATTCATAGGGATCTTTGATATTAAAATTGTAACCTTCTCATAATCGGTCATAATGTCTTACGTTTAAGATGATTCCCATGCTTTCCCTGATGAGAAGGTTACAATTTTAATATCAAAAATCCCTATGGATCACACGGGTGGCTGTGTGGTAAGTAGCTTGCTTACCAACCACATGGTCCCGGGTTCAATCCCACTGCGTGGCATCTTGGGCAAGTGTCTTCTACTATAGCCTCGGGCCGACCAAAGCCTTGTGAGTGGATTTGGTAGACGGAAACTGAAAGAAGCCTGTCGTATGTATGTATATATATATGTATGTGTGTATGTGTTTGTGTGTCTGTCTTTGTCCCCCCAACATCGCTTGACAACCGATGCTGGTGTGTTTATGTCCCCGTAACTTAGCGGTTCGGCAAAAGAGACCGATAGAATAAGTACTAGGCTTCTAAAGAATAAGTCCTGGGGTCGATTTGCTCGACTAAAAGGTGGTGCTCCAGCATGGCCACAGTCAAAAGACTGAAACAAGTAAAATAGTAAAAAAAATAGTAAAATAGCAATTGCAGCTTCGAAGATATTTGTTAGTCATTCAAGGAAAAAATACCGTTAGATACACTTCAACATTTAATTTTCAAAAACAATTGCAGCGTGGAAGAATTTGCGTCAAAATAGTTTCGTCGCTCTGAAACCGCGACCTGTTCACTGACTAAACTTCGTGCTGCATGTTGAACTGGATCTAACGTTTTTTTGTGTGTTCTTAAATGGCTTATTATCATCTTCCATGCTGCAATAGTTTTTGTTTCAGCACACGATCTCAGATCAAATCACTTGCTATGCGAGTACGTCTCCGTAATATGATTTTCATTTGTGTCAGAATTTTCATTGCTCGACCGGTATCACAGACGAACTTTATCCAGGACAGACACCAGAAGACAGACCAGATTTAACTTAGAGAGCATTTAATATGAAACTTAGGGATCTCTTGCATGGTGTTTTGGAGAAGAATGTTTTGGGGGAGGTTGCAGTGTACATGAGGACTATAGAGTTTCAAAAGCGTAAACTACTCCATTGTCATATGTTGTTCATATTAAAAAAAATTGTTTATGCAGAACTTCCTAATCCACAAACACAACCAATTCTGTTTCAACATGTCACCAAAAGCATGCTACATGGTCCATGTGGAAGAGATAAACCTAATGCAACATGTACTGTTGATGGGAAATGTAAAAAAACACTTCCCTAAAGACTTTCAGGAAAATACATTGCAGAATTATAATGGCTATCCACTTTGCCAACGTCGAAATAATGGTTTTACATTTACAAAATCTAATGTTGAATTAGATAAACGTTCAGTAGTACCGTATTCCCTCTTCTTTTTAGTTAAATATGGAGATCATTGTAATGTAGAGGTATGTGCATCTGTAAAATCAGTTAAATATATTAGCAAATACCATAAAAATAATGATCGGGTGGCAGTCAATATTAGTGGAGAAACCAATGCACAACAAACACACAAAGATGAAATTGAAAATTTTATCTCCGGCCGCTATGTATACTCATCAGAGTAGTGTGGAGGATTTTAGGGTTTAAATTACTTGGTTCATATCCTGCAGTCCGACAGCTTACAATATATTTACCCCAACAGCAATACATTTACTTGAATGACGATGATGATATTGAACATGTTATCCACACACATGACAGTTCCACTCTCACTGAATGGATGTGAGTTAACCGGGAATCACCAGCTAACTCATTTGCACGTGCATTACACTATACTGATTTCCCTGAATTTTATACATGGAATAATAGTGGGAAAAGGTGGCATCTCAGAAAAAATAACGCACACTCACCAAAGGAACAAGAGCGATTCTATCTGAGAGCTTTATTTTTTCATATTCCCGGACCTACATGATTTAAAGATATGAGGACTATTGATAAGCACATGACGACCATGAATACTATCAGACTGTGGAGTTGCAAATATTTCAGCTACTCCATATCAGATGCGAAGGCTTTTCTGCTCCTTTCTTAATTACTTCATTCTGTAAGTATACTTATGTATATATATTACACAAATATATGATAAAATGTAAAATACGGTATCTTTAAGATAGCGTGTTCGTATTAGTATATATATATATATATATATATATATATATAAACAATTGCAGCGTAGAAGGTGTTTATAAGCCATTTAAAATAAGACACAAAAGCCGTCAGATTCACTTCAACATTTAAATTTAATTTGTCAAAATATTTTCGTCGCTATGAGACCGCGACCTGTTCACTGATAAAATTGTGCTGCATATATATGTATATATATATATATATGTATATATATATATATATATATATATATATATATATATATATATATATATATATATATATATATATATATATATATATATATATATATATATATATATATATATATATATATATATATATATATATATATATATATATATATATAAATATACGTGTATATATGAATGGCTGTGTGGTAAGAAACTTGTATCCCAACCTCATGGTCCCGGTTTCAGTCCCACTGCGTTGCACCTTGGGTAAGTGTCTTCCGTTATAGCTTCGGGCCAACCACACCCTTGTGATTGGATTTGGTAGACAGAAATTGAAAGAAGCCTGTCGTATATCTATATATGTGTATGTATTTGTGTGTCTGTGTTTGTTCCCCTATCATCGCTTGACAACCGACGTTGGTGTGTTTACTTCCCGTAATTTAGCGGTTCGGAAAAAGAAGCCGAGAGAATAAGTACTAGGCTTCCAAAGAATAAGCCTTAGGGTCGATTTGTTCGACCAAAGGCGGTGCTCCAGCATATCCGCAGCCAAATAACTGAAACAAGTAAAAGAATAAAGAATATACATATGTACGTATATATATGTATATATAATATATAATATATAATATATATATATATATATATATATATATATATATATATATACACATATATATATACATACATGCATATATGGGTTCAGGACGTCACCAACGGTGCAAATAACATACACACGAGAGATAAGTACGAGACGTGGGCAATAGTTACAGGACAAAATGAGTAAAATACGTAAACAATCGAGGGAAAAACCAGTGAGATACGTAAATAACGAGAAAACAAAAGTGGAAAACAGAAGAAGTTAACACAGAAAAGGGATCCTTCATCAGTTGTTCTTTTTCTGCGTTAACCTGTCCTGTTTTACATTTTTTTTTCGTTGTTTACGCATTTCACTCCTTTTTCCCTCGTTTATTTACGTATCTCTCTCGTTTTTGTCTTGTAACTACTGTCCACGTCTCGTATCCATCTGTCGTGTGTATGTTATTTGCACCGTTGGTGACGTCCTGTACCCATATAATTAGACCCCACTCTAACTACTACGCCCAGTTCTTTGGGTAACGGCTCTCCCAAATTCCATACACGGGTGTTTTTTTTCTGAAGCCATCGACTTGCAAATGGACCATTAACGAAATCAATCACACCAACCTCGAAGGCCTGAAGAGGCCATCAGTATAACACCTTCCTCCAGACAAAACCAACAAAAGAAATCTCAATCTAATTTAATATTGCCTACCTATCTTTTCTCATCCTTTGAAGAAGAATCAGTCATTTCCTCAAAGCTGTAATTATTTCTTCTTTTATGGCGCAACAATATACCTTATATATTTTACCTTTTTGTTTCTGTACGTTTTATTTTATTGCTGTTGTTTGTTCATTCCCTGGGCTTTTTTTTTTTTTGAGTAATTTTTGCTTTTCTTGAATCTTAAGACGAGATAGGTAGACCGTCTAGAGTCATTCTGACGATTTCTCTATCTCAGACAAAAGAACAGTTGTTATCACCAAGCCATCTATAAAATTCAGGTACGTATCTTCTTCATTATTGAATACTGTCTCAAGTCTACACAAATCTCTGATATCTCTTCCAAGATATCAGATCTGAAAATTACATTTCTGTGTCCACATTACGTTTGTGTATGTATCACTTATGAATTTGATTTCAAATTACTGGACATAGAGCCAGAGATGTGTACTAAAGGTTGCCACGCGCGGACACACACTACATTCACCGTACACTTCATATACTGCAGCTAAATCTCATTTAAATTGCTTTCGTTTGATTAACTCTAATATTGATTTCCTTACATTTGGCACAGGGCCATAGATTTGTCGGAGAAAAACGTAGGTACAATTGATTGGGTTGATTCACGTGCATATATTGGTATTTTTATTAAAACCTAGAAGTAAACAAGGGCAAGACGATACTAACAGGATTTGAACTCAGACTAACAGGATTTGAACTCACGTGTGTGTCTGCCAATCTTCAATCATTACCTAACTTCGAACACGTATACCATTTCTGCTCCTTTGAAACCTGCTTTAATTTCTCTCTCTTTCTCTCTCTCCTCTTTCTCTCTCTTTCTCTCTCTCTCTCTCTCTCTCTCTCCCTCTCTCTCTCTCTATCATGCTGCTCTTCCCAGTCTAAAAAGGCTACTAACTACATCCTTTTTCTTATTATCTTCTTGAAATTCCGACGTAGTCAACTTTGCATTTCATCCTTTCCGGGTTGATGAAATAAATACCAGTTGAACACTACGGTAGCTCTAATCGACCAACCTCCCACCCTAAAAATTCAGACTCTGTGCCTATAGTAGAAGAGATTATCATCTCCTTGGCTCAGGATTGATCTTATTCACTGTAGAATTTATGTGGTGGAAGGTTATTACATGTAACCTTAGATATTCACAAGATTTCCATCATGCGCTCAACACCCTTCTGGTGATCTTCCCTGTTCTTAAGAGACAAATCTTCAAGAGAAACTCAACAAGACTATGTCATCCATTTGTCTGAATCATCACTGACAGTCTCTGATGCAAGAATTATCTTAAGTACAATCTTCACAGATTTCATGTTCCAATTCCTGACAATCTCAAATTTCATACAGTTGTAGTTATTCGACTTTCATCTGTTTTTTTTCCAATCTAGTATCAAATGGATATAATGGATCAATAAGCATTAAAATTCGATTTTCGTTGTCTATTACTGTAATACTTGCTTGCTATCCGTTTTAATGAGGAAGTCCCACAAAATTTTGCATGTTTCTGATTCAAGTACTCGTTCTTCCTGATGATTGAACCATGTATCTCTTGCTTCAAATACAAAGCTCCTAGTGTAAAATTGACAAAGCTTCTAGTGTAAAATTTTCATTACTTGACTATATCTCCATTTTTTATATTCTTCCTGGCCCAACTTTGGGCATGCTACAACAATGTCGCATCATCCTCTGTTTTGTCTAATGTAACAGCAAGATTCTTACAGCATGTTGACAAATGGACATTTCCTTATAATACTCCATACCGCCGCCTGAATAAACCTTATGCTCTTTAGCATGTATTTTCTTATCTTGTCACAACAATGTTTAAATTTACACAAACACATTGTGTGGGAGGGAGAAAAAGTGAATGAGATACTGCTTATGGGTGAATCAGTTCTTCGCTTAGATACGTTTTATACAAAATTTGTTACACTCTAGTTTTCCTTTTGTATCAAAAATGTCTCCTTTATTCTTTTTTTCTTATATCTTACTATGAGTTCATTGCAGTTAGTTACATAAAATGACATTGCATAATCCATCCTTGAAATCCTTATTGTAGATAAGACTAGAGTTAAAAATGTTTTGGCCAAGGAGATGTCTAAGTGTATATGAATAGCCGTGTATATTTACACGCGCGCATGTATATCTGTATGTGCGTACATCTGTCTGTATATATCTATGTGCACACGTAGGCGTGTGTATATACGTACATATATGTATATATATATATATATATATATATAGCTTTTGCTTCGGTATTTTTACATTTTGAGTTCAAATCCTGCCCTAGTCAGCTTTGCCTTTTATTTTTACGGAGTTGTTAAAACAAAGTACCAGTTGCGTATTGGTGTCAATTTAAACGCCTCCCATAGAAAATGGTAGCCTTGTGTAAATTTTAGAAATAATCTGGACGGTGGATTCTCAAAATCATTACAAATCACGCCAGGGTTAGTTTTTACCTTTCACCCATTAAAGGCAAAAAAAGAAAAAAACAAGGGGCACCAATCAAGCAGTGGAAGTGTTCTAACCGACTATACCCCTCTCTTCAAATTTCAGACCTCGTACCTTTATTAGAAACCAGTTATGTGCTTCGTACAATTTTAATCGATTATTATCTCCACCTCAAGTACGAAGTGGTATCAAAAGTTTCCTGGACTACTAATATTTAATAAAAAAAAAAAAACTTATTTACCTAAGTTTTAACATCATCTCTTTCGAAATAGTCAGGAGGCGCAATGGCCAGTGGTTAGGGAGGCGGACTCGCGGTCATAGGATCGCGGTTTCGATTCCCAGACCGGGCGTTGTGAGTGTTTATTGAGCGAAAACACCTAAAGCTCCAGAGGCTCCGACAGGGGATAGTGGCGAACCCTGTTGTACTCTTCCACCACAAATTTCTCTCACTCTTACTTCCTGTTTCTGTTGTGCCTGTAATTCAAAGGGGTCAGCCTTGTCACACTGTGTCACGCTGAATATCCCCGAGAACTACGTTAAGGGTACACGTGTCTGTGGAGTGCTCAGCTACTTGCGCATTAATTTCACGAGCAAGCTGTTCCGTTGATCGGATCAACTGGAACCCTCGACGTCGTAAGCGACGGAGTGCCTACAACAACAACGAAATAGTCACCTTGTGCAGCATTACACCGGTCCCAGCGTTCCTGACACTTTTAGCAAGTGCTAAACCTGGCGAATAGGTAGGGCTGGTGCGGAAGTGATGTCATGTTTTTGGCGAGCAACTCATGAATGAGGAGAGCTCGGTGACAAGATACATTGTCGTCGTGAAGAATTCAGTTATTCGTGCTCCACAGATCCAGTCACTTTCGCCGAATGTCTTCCCTCAAACGCTTCAAAACGTCGCAGTAGAACTCTCAATTGACAGTCTGGTTCTGTGGAACGAATTCTCGATCCACAATACCACATTTCCGGGGTTGACGCTCGCGCAGGTCTTCCAGATCGCTCATCGTCTTCCAGGGATATTCTATCGCTTTTGAAGCATCCGTGCCACTCGAAACATTGCGTCCGACCCAATTTTAAAGCAAAATTTTATGTTGGCTCTTTGTTCTTGTCCATAATAAAATCGCAAGCTACAGCATACACGTGATCACAAAAACACAAATTTCACAACTTGCGATGTTAACACAGCAATGTCACTCGGCACGCTGCCTCATGAAGGTCACTGCTAGCTCTCGCTGCGCATGCAACCGTGTGCTGCCATCTATTGGCGCACTACAGAACTAGTCCGGGAACTTTTTGATACCACCTAGTATGTAACCTTGTACCAATAGCAGATATCAGAAATCAATACTGTTTAACGAGTTGGACGCTAGTAACAATAAACGGCCTAGTTAAATGCTTTACACTATAAGTGCTGGTGACTTGATCGATTTCATTGACTGTAACCTTCTTCCTCTGAAATCTATATTTTCATGACTATGTCACAAAACATTATCATAAGTATCTCGGTAAAAAGTATGGTGAAACGTAAAATCGACTGAACGACAAATGAAATAGATGTCATTGTAATATTCTACTTTCATGTTTCTAATATTTCATTTAAAATCCCTCGGTTGTCGACTTTGTTTTTCATATGTCATTGTTGCTGCTTTTCTCACGTGAGCCTTGATTCACCAACCCTATGATCAAAAAGGGTTTTTTTGTTTGTTTGTTTTCAGGTTGTGAATAGATTGACATTATAGCCACCGATACACATCAGTAAATGTCATGTACTGGGATCGACCCAAATGTAGATAAACAAAATTGTCGTCTCTTTCTTAGGCCAACACGTTTGAAGGGGTGGGGGAAGTCAATTACACCGGTCCCAGTGCTCAACTGGTAGTTATTTTATCGACCTCGAAAGGATGAAAGGCAAAGTCAACCTCGGTGGAATTTGAACTTAGAACGTAAAGACCGACGAAATGCTGCTAAAAATTTTGTTCGGCCTGCTAATGATTCTCCGAGTTAGCCACCTTCGTTCCATATCAATAATGCAATGTATTATATTTTCGCCAGGTTCCGAGTTGTTTGACTGGGTTACACGTAGCGATCTGAAGTACTTTTGAAAACCAAATTCCGCTACTTGTGATATTTTGAGTTGCTTTTAAAATAAGCTGGGCTAAATCAGGTTACTATTGATAAAAATGTCAATTATGCATTTTAAAGTACAGAACCATGCCTGCACCATATATATCCCTTTTGAAGACACATTAAAATGATTACGTATAATTTATTTTTTCCAGACTGGAAATTTAGTTAAAACTGAACTTGTGAATAACCGACCTCGAAACTCAAGTTCTGAACCTCAGGTATGACCACGACTGATGCTCGCTTCTTTCGTATAATTCTGTCACTATTAGCATGACTCAGAATTTCAGAAGTTTAGATTACCTAAAATCATCACATTTCAGGTATACTGGCTAAAGGACATTCTGCGAAGTGATTAATTGAAAATAGAATAAGGACTTTTGTAAGGCTTGTGAAATTGAGACACGACCTAAATGATGAAATTCAAATGTTGAGTCATTAAAACTTTAGACAAAATATATCGAAAATAAGTCATCAACAGATGACCATAAAATTTATTCCTCCAAAGAAGAAAGATACAGTTACAAAATTTAAAATTCGATAGTCTATATACGTTGCATATCATTCTTCTAGTCAGCTCATTGTACATTTGAGAGATCTTTTGGAAGTACAATGCCATCATCTTCTGGTACGAGCTTATTTAATTTGCAGTTCCACAGAACGAAGTGCAGTGCACTCGTCAATAAAGTCACAACACCAGCCCTGGTTACTGGTCTAGTTAGATTAATCAGTTGATATCGTGTGAAAAATATTAGTATGAGTATGTTCGGTATTATAAGGCTTGAATTTCATTTCATTTAGTAGGGTTAGATTCAATCACAATACTACCTCTTCAATTTCCCTACCTGAAGCCTTGTATCAATACCGTAAAGATAATTTTGGCAATATTGGAGTTGATTTGAGGCAGTACTTTGCAATTTGTACGTGGGGCATCAAATCTGTGTGCACCGCACTATTCATTTTGTTCTTTCATCAAAAAGTATATTTCTTATTCGATTCTTATCAAATACAAATGTCATTTCCTGGATTTAGCCTGTTCACAGCATTTGACTTCATGATAAGAGAAAGCTAGAGTTGCTTTCACGTATCTTCATTACGGAGAGATACATAGATAGATAAATAAATAAATAAATAGATAAGTAGAGAAAGAGAAATAGAAAGATTGATAGATAAAGATAGGGAGAGAGAGAAAGAGAGAGATGCATTGAGTTACAAATTGATAAATGATGGGGAATATCCCTTACAGCTGATACCTTTCAAAGAAACACGGTGGTTGGCAAGAAGCAATCGTGTAAAGCGTTTTTCTTTTTACTTTTTAGATCAGCGAGATTCCTTAACAACGCTGTTCGAAATAACTTCTTTCTCTTGTGATGAATATGTTGCAAAGTAACTATTTTCAATGTACTCCGACACTGCCAATAAGCTTTACTTTTGTTAAACCAGTCCTAAATTCTTTTGAAGGGATTAATTTACTAATAAGGTGAAGTGGATCAGTGTAACCTTCACACTGCTGTAGAAAACTTTGCTCGTAGAATGCAGAGAAGAATTATACATTCTGGCTATGCAAATCCTGGTGTTAATTCGGACTTCAATTCTATTTATCTGGCGAATGTGAACTTTGGCAACGAATTTTCTACTCTTCTGACCATTAGCAGTCAAAGCAATGATGTAACCCTAGAAAAACTACGGTGTGGGGTGTGTGCTGAAATGTTCCTGGTTTTAAAGGTTTCGTGAAAGGTCTGGTTGGAGGTCCAACCTTC
>NC_142929.1:177998005-178060505 GCF_046866305.1 Octopus bimaculoides
GTGATACCACCCTTTCACTAATGGTGGAAGCTCTGAAAAGGGTCATAAGCACTTCTATATCTCCATGAGTAAGCAATAAAGAAAATGTATGGCTGCCTACACATAACCGTTTCTATTTGGAATTGTTGGCACTCCGTCGCTTACGACGTCGAGGGTTCCAGTTGATCCGATCAACGGAACAGCCTGCTCGTGAAATTAACGTGCAAGTGGCTGAGCACCCCACAGACACGTGTACCCTTAACGTAGTTCTCGGGGATATTCAGCGTGACACAGTGTGACAATGCTGACCCCTTTGAATTACAGGCAGAACAGAAACAGGAAGTAAGAGTGAGAGAAAGTTGTGGTGAAAGAGTACAGCAGGGTTCGCCACCATCCTCTGTCGGAGCCTCGTGGAGCTTTAGGTGCTTTCGCTCAATAAACACTCACAACGCCCGGTCTGGGAATCGAAACCGCGATCCTATGACCGCGAGTCCACTGCCCTAACCACTGGGCCATTGCGCCTCCACTCTATTTGGAATAAGGAGACAATGACATCAGCCAAATCCCTCTAAAATCGGATAATACATCTTAAAAGCGAACGATACATTGTCTACTGTAGTCATATATAAGTGGATATTGCTATCTCGAGTCCTAGGACTTGTAGAACCGATTACTCGGTTTCCATGGCGTATAAGTGACCGAACCAGCAATAATTCCTCTGGACGAAACGCTGTCGCAGTATCATTATTTAAATTTCTAGTAATATATATTTCCATTGCATTACTCCGAATATAGGCTCCTTAATCTCGATTAACGCGGCTCATCTACCAGAACCTACTTTGCGACAGAGAACGCTGTTGAATCGCTCTCAGAATGCTTCCAGAACTGAAACACGATCTTCAGAATACGGTGTTCAGGAATTCGATCGTGAAGTTTAGGACGGGAAGAACAAGTTCGGAGAAAAATTCATAACAGCTGGATACTATCTAGGAGAAATAAAGTATAAAAATTCAAGTTCATGCAAATGGTAGGAGCTGTCTATGGAACAAATTTCAACATATGAATATAGTGGGGAGCTTTAAGCTGTCGCTGTATCACTCGTGATTACGTTAGCATGGTCACAATCTTAGAAAGGTCAGAAGGTTGAAGAAAGCATACTTCTAACAATACCATTGTGTATAACAACCAAACGAGATAACGATAAAGAATCTGCAGCGTCATTTGACCTGAGAGAGATAATAAAGAAAACCTTAAAATCACGCCCTACTCTTTTACTTGTTTCAGTCATTTGACTGCGGTCATGCTGGAGCACCGCCTTTTAGTCGAGCAAATCGACCCCAGAACTTATTCTTTGGAAGCCTAGTACTTATTCTATCTGTCTTTTATGCCGAACCGTTAAGTTACGGGGACGTAAACACACCACCATCGGTTGTCAAGCGATGCTGGGGGGACAAACACAGACACACAAACATAAACACACACACACACACACACACACACACACACACACATAAACACACACATATATATACGACGGGCTTCTTTCAGTTTCCGTCTACCAAATCCACTCACAAGGCTTTCGTCGGCCCGACGCTATAGTAGAAGACACATGCCTAAGGGGCCACGCAGTGGGAATGACTCCGGAACCATGTCGTTGGTAAGCAAGCTACTTACAACACAGCCACTCCTACGTTTAGATTTGAACAATATTATCCAGATCACGTCTACTCAATCAGGGTCCACATAAGGTAGATATGACACGCGCGCACGCACACACACACACACACACACACACACACACACACACACACACACACACGCCAACACATGTACACACACATGCACACACACTTGAAGAAATCTCAAATACATAGACTCGACAGAATATTTTAGTGCCAGACATAATACAAAGAAATAACTGAACCACAAATACAGCTGCTAGAAGCAGTAGATAAACCGCTCTCAAATGATACCCTGCTACCTAAAATAGAACACATGTTAGATTCTAATAAATAAATAAACATAGATAAAATTAATATCTCGACAGCATGGTTCAGATGGAATACTTTTGATTGTGCAGGGAAGACCCGGTGCTATGAAAGAAAAAGGATTACTCCTAAGTCAGTATATATAAATCAATCTATGTATGTGTGTAGTCGATTTGTGTCGCTAGACAAAGAGGATTTATCTGTTCAATCAACTGAATTATTTGCTTCTCAACTACCGTTTAAGTGACTGTGCATTCCATACACGTACATTCAACGTATTTCTGATACAGAATCAGTGCGACCTAACATGTGTATGAGAACTGTTCCTTTTGCGCTCTAGGTACAGTCCATACGTCGGTGATTTTTTGCAATTTCTGTTTTCCCAATTTCGCCCATGATGTCATAGAAAATGACTTTCGCCCAATATGCCATGCAAAATAACCTTATGACTGTGAAGCAAACATTCGGACATACTGCTTCTAACACAAAATTAGAATGTGTGTGTGTGTGTGGTTGTGTGTATGTGTACATGTGCATGCGTGCGTAAATGAATAAACTGCTGTTGTCATTCATATCCATTTCTGATAGACTGATAGATTGACCATTTGGTCAAAGGATCATTTATTTTGGATATTCTGAAGAGAAAAAAAATTATACAACTTTAAAAAAGAAGAAGTAGATTACGAATTGAGGGTGATTTGACTGCTATTTCTTGAAGATGCTACCCTGATATTACGCCAAAAAGAACAAAAAAAAAAGAAAGAGAAAAAGAATCTATATTTCGTATCAATTTATCATCGAGATTCTACCTCGCTGTAGCTTAAGGCGAGACATACATATCTGTTGATTTGCTATATCTCGACAACATTGCATCAGCTTGATTCCATATCTCTTAGCACTACATCATGTATGTTGTGTTTGTATAGAATCGATGTACAATGCGGTACGTCTAGACCTCTAGACTGAACTTATGTCTCAATTTCAATCTTTGTTACTCGGATACTTTAGCATCGCAGCTCGTACAGAAACATTCAGTACATTCAGGACACGCGCGCGCGCGTACCTACGTATAAGAAGATGGATCTTGCTTTTTTTCAATTGCGAAATTTGAAGAATAGAAACAGAGAAGAGAAATGGTATCATACATGCATTTGTGCATATCCTGGGCACTATGTAAACAAGAGATTTCCATTAAAGTTAAGAAATACTGTGTTTTCCTAGAACAAAGCAAAATAACTGACTTCCTTGAAATCCAATAAGTTAATAGTACAGCGTGGCAGGGTGGTAAGAAGCTTGCTTTCCAACCACGTGGCTCCGGGTTCAGTCCACTGCGTGACACTTTCGGCAAGTGTCTTCCCCTATAGCATCGGGTGAACCAAAGCCTTGTGAGTAGATTTGGTAGATGGAAACTGAAAGAGGCCCGTCGTGTATATATATATATATATATATATGTGTGTGTGTGTGTGTGTGTGTATGTATGTGTGTGTTTGTCTCCCACCACTGCTTGACAACCGGTGATAGTGTTTACGTTCCCGTAACCCAGCGGTTTGGCAAAAAGGGAAGGATAAAATAAGTACTAGGCTTAAAAAAACAAGTCCTGGTGTTGATTTGTTCGAGTAAAACCCTTCAAGGCATTGCTCCAGCATGGCCGCAGTCATATGGCTGAAGCAAGTAAAAGAAAATCTAAAAGATATATATATATACATATATATATATATATATATATATATATATATATATATATATCCCAACTACAAAGAGATAGATTAAACTCGTTACCAGACATAATATGGAAACTTGGAGCATTATGGATCGCATTGGACAATTCTGAAAAGCAAATCTTCATATGGTAAGTATTTCTTGAGTAAGTCATCTTACCGCTATGCTTATTTAACGAGTTGAAATTAAGGAAACTTCTCGAAAAGGCTCATTCTTTTCTACTCTAGGTAGAAGGCCCGACATTTTTGGGAAGGGGGCCAGTCGATTAGATCAACTCCAGTGTGCAACTGATACTTAATTTATCGACCCCGAAAGGATGAAAGGCAAAGTCGACCTCGGCGGAATTTGAACACAGAACGTAAAAGTGGACGAAATACCTATTTCTTTATTGCCCACAAGGGGCTAAACATAGAGGGGACAAACAAGGACAGACAAAGCGATTAAGTCGATTACATCGACCCCAGTGCGTAACTGGTACTTAATTTATCGACCCGAAAGGATGAAAGGCAAAGTCGACCTCGGCGGAATTTGAACACAGAACGTAAAAGTAGACGAAATACCGTCAAGTATTTCGCCCGGCGTGCTAACGTTTCTGCCAGCTCGCCGCCTTAATCGAAAAAGATACTTTGTTAACAGAAATAATGAAAGCGTGAATGACAGAGTTGCTGTTAAAATAGCAGGTCCGCCCTGATCGAATAGACCCATGATTAAATGCAACCCAATCATAAATATTTCGATTTTTATTTATGCATTATGTATATAGGAGTACTTCATTGGAACGCTACCTTTCTTTATTTAAAGTGAGAGTAGGGTGTGATCTGAAGGAAAAATGATTGCCATTCCTTGCATATCAAGTGACCATATATAAGTACCTTCATCGTCAGAGTTGATACAGTTGCAGTGCATCGAACTTAATGTAAGTAGGTTGTTTCTTGCAATCAGCACTGTACTGTCTCGATCAATTCAACAACTTCTAAAGAAACTCAGACTTCTTTAGTGTAAGTATGTTAGAATAACAAAGTAGGAAACTCGTGCGATTGTTAACCAGAGCAGCTGTGGGGAATTGATGAGGGTGTCTTCAGTTTGCAATGCTTAGCTCGAGAGAAAGATAGTCTGATAGAGCTAAAGAGAGAGAATGAGAGAGAGAGAGAGAAAGATAGTCTGATAGAGCTAGAGAGAGAGAATGAGAGAGAGAGAGAAAGATAGTCTGATAGAGCTAGAAGGAGAGAGAGAGAAACTGAGAGAGGTAGAGTGGAAAAGGGAGAGAGAGAGAAACTGAGAGAAGAAGAATGAGAGAGAGAGAGAGACCGAGAGAAGCGGGGGGGGAGAGAGATAGAGAGACCAAAACAGGCGGGGAGAGACCGAGAGAGGCAAGGAGAAAAGGAGAGAGAAATGTAGGGAGAGGGGAACAAGTGGTAGGTAGAAAGGGAGCGAGAAAGAAAGAGAAGCGGAGGAGGAGGAGGAGGAGGAGGAGAGAGAGAGTGAGATTATCAGCTTAGGTAGTTGCATAAGTTGATAGATGACAGCGAGTATAGCTTCGAAAGAGAAGAGTTTTATGTGTCCTCAAGATGTACAAAATGGAAACTGAGTACTTATGCGGTGACCGAGCGGCTGAGGCTTGATCGTGGTGTGTCTAAGCCGTACCAAAAGTGCTGTAGAACTACTACGATTCGCTAGGTTACGATACGTATCAAGCACGAAATTTTTACATCTGTGAGGTTTTAGGTTTGAATGTGTCTGACAATAATCCACATTTATCAAGTTGTTACTTCTAGTTTGGAGATAGTTAAGCAACTCTACACAAAAAAAAAAAAAAAAAAAAAATTCGAAGACAACCCCCCCCCCCCAGCTGACTACAAAATAGAAATAATAAAACAAACGGAAAAAATCCATAAATGCAAAAGTAAATGAAAAAGAAATAAAATCATATTCGTGTGACACTTACAACTGCTCTGTGCTTTAAAAAGACAAATGGAGAAAACGTAACGTGGTTTAGTTGATGTTATTAGATAATGCATGTGCATCTTTCTGTTGTTGATGAACATGGTAACATGAGATAATATTTGTAAATGTGTAATTGTGTCTATTCGTAATTGTTTCTCTTTGACACAACATCGCAGGTTAAAACAATACTGGTGCTGATAGAAATTGGCAATTTGGGCGATTAATATTGAAAGACTAAGTATGTATATAGTGAAATGAAAAAAGTATTAAAAGTGCTGCCTCAGCATGTCCACAGTTAACGAAACTAATCAAAGATTAACGGAATAAAAAATATGTGTGAATGCATTGTATACCTACCCATCCCTCCATCCCTCCATCCCTCCATCCATCCATCCACTCACCCACCACACAAATATATATATATATATATATTTATACAAACTCACACACATAGATTTATGGCGGACGACTGAAAGACGAGTGCTCAATACATGCTGTAGAGGATATGATTTTGTTTAAGGTGAACGGCGTGAAACTCGCGTAGCGAGACAATTCATTGTAAGTGTGTGTGTGTGTGTATACGCGCGTACACACACACACGCACACACACACACACACACACACAAATGTATGTATGCATGTATGTAACCCAAGACGAAAAAAACATAGAAAGAAATTGTTTACTCATATCCGTGGTGTGAGTAATTTCACATTATATTTTCCTGTCTTGTATTATTTATCCGTAATCCAGATCAGTTATAGCGAGGAATCCTCTAATTTGAAATAATCTTTATTATGACACGAATTTCCTTCCGAGGCACCTGTTTTAGAATGTAATGGAACATATGGAGTGCTAACTCAATTGTCATATATCATGCTGTTTATTAAGACAGTTTATATATATTATGTATGTGTGTGTGTGTGTGTGTGTGTGTGTGATGTGATTCTACACCAGAACCGAACTAGCAAGCGTGCATGGTCTCGCAGCATGTGCCATAGTTTCACAAATTATTTTAGGGCTTATGTAATTGCGAGCAGACAGAATCTTTCAGGCCTCCCAACTTTTGACGCAGTGGAATATCAAAAATGTGACACCAGCATCAGATTAGCAGCCTTTCATATATATATATTTGCAGTTTAGCCGAATGGCGAAGAAGTTCACTTCGCAGCGACGAACTCTCCAGTTGGATGTCACTATCGGACACTTTGGGAAAATGTTTTCTACAGGTTTGGGTCTTCGATCTATACCTAGTGAGTAGGTAGATGGAAACTGTATAGAAACCCCGTCAGGTGGATTTTATTTATAATTCGAAAGTTCATCTTAGTCACATTCTGTGTCCTGCTGATTCTGCCTGAGAATAAGGTTAAGTGCATGAATGATCGTGGAATACTTATCTTCTTATGCGTTAATTTATTTGATTGAACAACTGAATCCTAATCGTCGAATGACTAAGGTCCATTATTACAACAATATATGTGTGTATGTGTGTGTGTATGCGTGTGTATATGTTCCAAGTTTTGTAAGCCGTAGAATATTATTGCGGACAAACACGTACTACTTACAGGCTCCTCACAGTATGCATCTTAGGCAGTCTTTGGTATCTAAGTTTAGCCCAAAGCCTTCTGTGAAGGAAGGCGGATGCTGGTGCTTTAAAAACCTAAGCTCCTGATGGATGGAAACCGCGACTCTGAGAAAGCAGTGCAACTAAGCAAGGGCAAAATGTAATTGCAACTCTATACTCACGTTCTGCCATAAGTATCCATTTGCAAGGGTTTGTTGGAGGGAGAGATGCCATTTGCAGGATTGAACTCTGGACACAAATCCAGAGCTGGAGTCTCTAATGCAGCCCGTTATTCTTTTCCAGTTCGTTTTGGAAATTTTTACAACAGGTTCCTAGTTGTTACTGAGCTTGCTCTTCCTATGGACAACATTGTTGGCGTAGAGAGTGTAAATATTCTGCATGGAAAACTGCAGCTACGGCTTTCATTTAAGGTTTTGTGCAAGAGAAAAATGTTATAGGTGAAATTCATTTCCCAAAACAGATAAAACTTACACTTCTGGTAAGAGAACAGAAGGTTGACCGCGTTCATGTTTTGAAGATGTCTACACAAGAGACAAGAATGTACCGAGAACAAATATCATTTTAGTTGGAATTAGGTGGAGTATATAACGAGATAAAAATGAGACATGCTTTTGAAGGAAAAAGCGCTTACCAACTACATCAACATAATATTGGTATACAATGCCTTCAAGTGTAATACATATATGGAGGACCATCACTCAAATGTAGGCCTCTGTAGATGTAGCAGTCGCTGCTATATCAAAATTTCCAAGTGCAGACCCATAGACTCGTAAGACATACGTTTGCATCACTGGAATACATATGTGTGTATGTACACACACACACACACACACACACACACACACACACACACACACACACACATACACACACAGATATATATATATATATATATATATATATATATATATATATATATATATATATATATATATACACACACATGCTAACACATGAACATACATACAGGCATACACCTACATATATAAAACAAATGTATGAGTATATGTGGATATTTGCTCGAAGTGGGGCATCATGTATGCAACATTAAATGTGCATCGATTAATATATTTATGATATATGTACAAAAATACGAGAAAATCTTATTAGCTTCGTGTGTGATGTTGGCGAAAATATGTAAGCCACGTCTATGCAGTCATTTGATTGTGTATGTGTGTGTGTGTGTGAGAGAGAATGTGCAGGGTGTGTCCATGTGAGTGACTATAAACGACTATGTAGTTGTGGGTGTAACGGTGTATGAGCAAGAATAAATAACTAAAACTAAATAAATGTAATTAAGAGGAGATCAAATGGCACAAGAAGAGTAATTACTGGTATGTACACGCACGCACACTCACAGAGCACCGTACACAGCCTCACACATACATACACACATCATATATGGCTAAAGATTCTTACACGCGTATATAACAGTCACGCTTATTTTCCATCATATATTACAAATAAATAATCAACAAACTGGCTTTTGCTCTATACTGATGAAACGCAAAATACAGATACACATTGTCTAAGAAGGAATATCAGATATATAGTATTAAATGTATAAACAATACATTTTTATTTGTCTATGTGAAGAGAAAAGTAGTTTTCACAATTTTCTCCTTTATACGAACAGTGGGTGAACGAATGGATAACATGACAAAAATGACTGAAGCAATGAATGAGAAATGGAAAAAACTGTACCATACATAATGAGAACATTTCAATGGCATAACTTTAATTGCAGCATGTGGTATCATGAGCGAGTCGTTCCGAATCAATACTATACAGAAAGTACATGCATTTGTAATCCGCCTTCCCTCATCATACTGAAAATGAAGGAATTTCTAGAACACCAGAATTTAAACCATGATATTAATATATATATATATATATATATATATATATATATATATATATATATATATATATATATATATATATATATATATATATATATATATATATATATATATATATATTACCAACACACACACATACGCATATAGTTCTACACATGCGAAGACATCCATATCTGGACCAATGTATATCTGTACACATTGATCTGTATATACACATTATGCATATGCGTGCGTATTATGCATCCATAACTACACAGTGCTCTAACTTCCGGTAAAAGTGCGTTGTTTTTTATGTCAGGACCCAACTCTTCACCATTGGTCAGAAATTTGAAAAATATAACCAGGAAAACATGCAGATACATTTATGTATGCGTGTGTATGTGTGTGTGTGTGTGTGTGTGTGTGTGTGTGTGTGTGTGTGTGTGTGTGTAAACAAAATCCATAGCTGTCACTTGCAAGTGATTACGGTCTTGTAGTATATTACATAATCTTGCTAATTGTTTTAGGTGCCTGTGTAATCACAAGCAGACATTTATCTCAGTTCTCCTACTCGTTCACCCAGAAGGGAATCGACGATGTGATTGTTGGAGGGGGAGAATGTTACACCAACACCGGACCGATACGAATTTTCAGCTGAGTAAACTGAAGTAACCTGAAACGAATCGTCTTTCTCATGGACACAACGCATCACCCGCTCCAGAAATAGAACCCACGCCTCTATGATTGTGAGACCAACAATCCAATCACAAGTTCATATGTTTTTTCTCTCTCTAACACACACTTTTATGCAGCTGGCTTTAGTTTTCGCGAGCAAAAAATTTGAAAATATCATGATGAGGTGAGAACTTGATGTTTTACATACCAGATACATACGTTATCAGTGGTCACGTGGTTCGTGACCATAATAGGATTCCATATAGTGGGAGACTACTCCCAATATTTTTGGCAGTTTTGTTTTTAATTTTCAGGGGAAATTACTCTAAATACGTGTTTTTTTAAGGGGGAATAACTCCACATATTCCCAATAATATTCCGGGTATCATAATGTTCGCGTATGGATTTCACATGAACCCAGCAATTGGATACGCTTGATTTTGTCCCTTGGAAACATTCCGAGGATGTCATGCCTCTTCTTTTGAACGCATTGGCTGATATGGTTAGTATTATGTACTTTTCTGCGATACATAAATTACTTCCATTATTCCCGTTTATTTGTCTTGGTCATTTTATTGTAGCATTGTTGCCTCTCTGTCTAATTTACATGGAACCTGCTTACTATTTATGTGTTTACATCATTTATCGTAACTTTATATATTAAAACTTTCGAATATGATAATATTTTTCTGAGCATATCTTTATAATGGCCGTTCATGTTATAGTTTTCTGTTAGCCCGTCATCTCTATATAGCTCTAAGCTGATGGATTGTGACCTGTATTTCAGTGAATGCAGTGTATATATATATATCGACTAATCTTGAAACTATTGAACGACATCGTTGCTACCGTGTTATATAAAGATTTCGTCTTCGTGGTTCTTGATTCAAAGGCAGTCATCATAAAACAACAACTACTTCCTTGCATTTATAATTTTACTGAAATCAATAAAAGTTATTGCAATGTTTTTTATTCTAATTCGTACATGACTAAGTTTTAGAAATGAATGGGTAGCATTCTATAATATTGAGAGATTGTTATTTAATATTTTGAACCACTTAATTATGGTACTTCTGTTATTGAATTGCTATAAACTTATACATGGCGCATTTTTGAAAAGTGCTATTTTCCGCACACTGGATTGCAAATAAATTTGTCCTTATGATCATTTAAAGTTATGTAATATTTGACATAGCACTTGTGTAATATTTGACGTATAATATAAAACAATGAAAATTTCGTCGCTTATGAGAATGATAAATAATGAAGAAAGTTATGATGTAATTCACGATGTAATATGGATGTTGATTACTTACTATTGTATACGGACAGGAAGGCGACCATAGTATTGTTTGTGCCAGTCATGAAACTGATATGTCATTCAGCAATATGTGACTGTCACAAAATTGATATAAGTCTGAAAGTAATGTACTTGTGGTAATCATATATATAGAGAACGTGAAGATGGCGTTGTAGCAGTGAAGGTGCAGTGTTTGCGGTGGTGAGGTTTGTGTGAGACGTCGTGGGATGATGTGATGGTGGAGATTATGTACAAATGTAACGTCGTGTTGGCGAAGGTAATGCAAAGCTGGTAAAAGTGTTGTGGGGATGTCAGTGGTGTGATGACAGTAAAGTTAGTGCGGGGGGTAAAGATGGTGCGATGTTCGTGAAGATGCTGTGATAGTGGTGTGGACGTAATGGTGGTCGTGAAAATGCTGTAGAAGTGGTGAAGGTAGTGTAGTGGAAGAGAAAGTAGTATGGTGGTAATGATGATACTGTGGTGGTCATGGTGACGTGATTGGAAATGGGTAAAATGGTATGTTGGCGGGTAAATGGAGTGCGGTCGTGAAGGGAGATGACCGAGTTTTGTGTGTATGAGTGTGTGTATGTGTGTGTGTGTGCGTGTGAGTGTGTGTGTATGTTTATGTGTGTGTGCGCATGCGTGCGGATCTATGTATGAGTCAATATGAAAGTCTGTGCGTGTGCTGAAAAAAACAAATCAAGCAAACAAAATATGTTAAAAAGATCGGAAGCTGTCAGTATAGGCGATTATTATTATTTTTATTTATTTATTGATAATCGATCAGGGTGTGAAACCTTTTCTTTTCTCATTTCTATTCTTTCTTCATCACATTCCTTTTTTTTCTTTTTTCCTCCTCCTCCTCCTTCTTCCTTTCTACTTCTTATTCTCCTGTCCCTACTTCTTTTTGACCCTTGGCATCAAGCATCACATTATTTCTCTATGTATATGTGCGTGCATGTATATATGTGTGTGTATGTGTGTGTGTGCATGCGTGTGTATATACATACACGTGTATGTATGTGTGTATGTATGTATATATGTTTGTATGTATGTATTTCTGTTAGCTTGTTTGTCCTACTTTCTCCACTTGAGTGCAGATGTGAGTGATTGTGATGTTTGATCTACTCACATAAACACATATATACAACTAAGTATACATACACACAAATATGTATGCGTACATACATAACTACATACATACATACATACATGCATGCATCCATACACACATACATACAATTGAAAACGCATGCGTACAAAAGTACGCATACATATATACACACACATTCAAATACATGAGTATACATACATGCACACTCACACACATTTAAATACGCATGCATACATACATACATACATACATACATACATAAATACACTCGAAAACGCATTCATGCAAAATTACATATATACATACAAACATTGAAATACATGAGCATATATACATGCCCACTCACACACACACGCACATTTAAATACACATACATACATACATTCGAAAACGCATGCATGCAAAAATACATATATACATACACACATTCAAACACATGAGCATATATACATGCACACTCACACATACACACACACATTTAAATACACATGCATACCTACATTCATTCACATACATACATACATTCACATACATACATACATTCATATGTATACATATGTATACACACATCCATATAAATGCATATGTATGTGTGCGTTTGCGCGATAAAGAATGAGAGAGAGAGAGATTGATAGATAGCGAGAAAGATAGATAGATAGATAGATAGATAGATAGATAGATAGATGGAGAGAGCGAGAGAGAGAGAGAGAGAGAGAGAGAGAGAGAGAGAGAGAGAGAGAGAGAGAGAGAGAGAGAGAGAAAGAGAGATGGGAGTTGTGCAGTAGGGTAGGTGATGTTTGGGTGCGGAATTATGAGAGCTATTGGTATTGAGTTGATGATCGAATTGTAATGCTGTTTGATCTCCTCTCTCCGTGTCAATATGAATTCAGCTTTGAACTTACCGCCCTCTTTTCATCCACACCGATTAACTTTCCACACCGCTTTGCCGCCCTAAGACTACTGTAACAAGTCCCCCCCCCACACACACATCACCCTCATTACTACTGCTGCTGTTGCTGCTACTACTACCACCACCAAAGCTATCATTAATGCTATCAACCTCACCATTATTTATCACTCCTTCCATCATTATCTCCAGCTTCATCATCTCGAACACAATTACCCCTATCCTCACCGCCTTTATCACAACCACCACTACCTCGTTGTGATAAATCTACTAGAAAAAGCAACCAAATTTCTCTCAAATTACCTACTTTAATTTTTCAAGTGACACCATTTGTTTATGTAAGTCTGTAAGTCGCAGATATAAAGGTGAATGAAAAAGATGGAATGGTTGTAGAGTTGGAATGCCTCTGACCATAGATCTGCTTGATGAGAGCTAACTTGGGACTAAACTCTACCACCAGCGCTATCGCGAATACTACGCTATTACCAACTCCATCACTACCACCGTTGCCAGTACCGTTACCAACGCTGTGGACAACACTGTCACTAATACCTCCACCACTGCCATTGCCATACCCTCACCAATATCACTTACATACATCATCATCATCATCACGACACTACCATCTCCGTTACTGTCATCATTTTCATCACTATCGTAACCAACGTTACCACAACCATCAATGCCTTCATCGCCACTTCCTTCATCACCGTTCCTACCACCGCCTTCTTCGCTGTCCTTCTTCCCTCACCATTCTCATCATTACCAGCAGCCAACGATGGATTCTCTATGTATTTGTTCGTGGCATGAGAAACTACTAGAAACAATAGCTACATATCAGCTCGAACCACACCATCTAAAATGTGTCGTACATTTATCTTATCAGAGATGATCTGGAGTTAAACAACATTAACATCACTACAACTAGTGTTACCTAACTTAGGGTATATCTACGAGGTCTCTCGAATTGTTAGAAATAGTAGGCAAGTCTCCCTCAAGCCACACATCTGCGTCTTAAAAACGGACATATTGGATAAGCGAGTTCCCAGCACACAGGAAAAAGGCACCGCCGTCATAGCCACAATCCCTTTGGTCAGAGGTCTGCTCAATCAAGGTGGTTGAAACTAAACAACAACAACAACAATACCGCCGCCACCACCACCACCACCACCACCACCACCACCACAGGCATCATCAACGGATGTGATGGTGGAAGTTGGTAGCAGTAGTTGTGGTAAAGACGACCTATAAGAGAAAGGAGTTTAACCAATATATTTATCCTGAAACCGAAGAATCAAGGAAGAACACGTAATTCTCTGACATTTCCCTATCCACCATAAAAAAAAAAAGGAAACAAAACAAATCCTTGAATTTTGAGAAGAGTGCTTCTAAGGAGGCTCAGAGATAGTTCTGTTTCCGTTTCCCAAATTTCTCTATGTGGCCCTGTCGGTGGGTGTGGACAACAAAGATTTTGCCGATGGTGGTAATTATCAATACGAACAGTTGAGATGAAGATAGTGATATCTGTTGCTGCTGTTATTGTTGCTTTGTCACAGGGTAGTTTTGATGGGTGGAGGTGCAATGGCCCTGTGGTTAGGGCAGCGGACTCGCGGTCATAGGATCGCGGTTTCGATTCCATGACCGGGCGTTGTGAGTGTTTATTGAGCGAAAACACCTAAAGCTCCACGAGGCTTCGGCAGGGGATGGTGGCGAACCCTGCTGTACTCTTTCACCACAACTTTCTCTCACTCTTACTTCCTGTTTCTGTTGTGCCTGTAATTCAAAGGGGCCAGCCTTGTCACACTGTGTCACGCTGAATATCCCCGAGAACTACGTTAAGGGTAGACGTGTCTGTGGAGTGCTCAGCCACTTGCACGTTAATTTCACGAGCAGGCTGTTCCGTTGATCGGATCAACTGGAACCCTCGACGTCGTAAGCGACGGAGTGCCAACAACAACAACAACAACAGTTTTGATGAAGCAAACCTTATGGCGAAAGACATTCCAATTTTGATGATAGTAGTAGTAGTAGTAATAGTAGTTGTAGTAGTAGTAGTAGTAGTAGTAGTAGTAGTAGTAGATATTGGTTGTTGTTTGGCTCTAAATTAAAGGATCTGTGATGAAATGCTTTCTGCCGATGCCCCCTTCCTTTAAAGACGGCTAATAAATGGAGTTGAAATAGACTTGCTATTTCTAGCAGGTCAAACGACTGCGTGAAAACAGTCCGCTCGCTGGCGCGTATAGCTGTTCTTTGGTTGGTGTCCGAATCATTCTCACCTGAGAGTTAGATGTGATTGAAAATGTGATTTAAGAGCGATAGGTTTACAGTCAGACAGATATAGAGAGGGTGAAGAGAGAAACAGCAGAGAGAGAGACTGAGTTAGAAGGATGTGAAAGCATGGTTTTGCTGCTAGGCTGACCACTATTGCTCATGGTGGTGGTGGCATGAGAAACTACTAGAAACAATAGCTACATATCAGCTACTACTACTACTACTACTACTACTACTACTACTACTACTACTACTACTACTACTACTACAACTACTACTTGTATTTTTTGAAGTGATTGTTGTGGTGGCAGTGGCAGTTGTAATAAGGATTGTATTAGTAGTAATGTAAGCAGTTAAAATAGAAGCATTAGTACTAAAAGTAGAGGCGCTGATGATGATAACGGCAGCAGTATGTGGTGGTAGTGGTGGAAGTGGTGATGGTTGTAGTGGTAGTCTTTGATTTGAGCTTCTTCGTCGCTATAGTGACACCTTTACCGTAACGACTGTTATCGCAGAGTTACTTTTACTTTATCATTCATTCAGGTGACAAGTGATATTGACGATCAACATTAGAGCACAACTCTTACCACCGTTGACCATCAATACCATCAATTATCACCAATATAACAACCCCTTCCTCCTCCTCATCCGCCTCCTCCTCCTCCTCCTCCTCCTCCTCCTCCTCCTCCTCCTCCTCCTCCTCCTCCTCCTCCGCCTTCTCCTCATCTCCTCCCCATAACTACTCACTTCACACTAATTATAGTTTGGTTATATATATATATGTGAATGTGTGTTTGGAGAAAAAAAAAAAACGAAAGTGTGAGAAAAACAGAGGTACGGGTATCCCAAAAGTCACACAAAGGGAGTTGAAATATAAATAAGCTTTAAATTAAATAATTACTATATAGATATGTTGATATAATCCCCAGGTGAATTTTGGGATATCTATACCTATGGGTGTGTAGGCGCTGGTGGATTTATCAAATTATATATATATATATATATATATATATATATATATATATATATATATATATATATATATATATACATACATACATACATACATACATATATATATACATATATATATATATATATATATATATATATATATATATATATATATATATATATATATATATATATATATACATATATGCACTTTTGGTTCAATCATTAGACTGCGTTCATCCTGGAGTACAGCCTTGTTAAAATGGAACTGCGCACTACTTTTTAGGACGGCATTGCTCCAGCGTAGACGCATTGCAATGATAAACAAGTAAAAGTGCAAACAAACGCAGACACAGACACACACGCACGCACGAACACACACACACACACACACACACACACACACACACACATGCATATGCATTCATGTATAATTATACATGCGTAGACATACATATATAATTACTTGGTAGCAAAGGGTTCTTCAGTGCGGGATTAAAAAAGAAAAAAAAAAATTACATCAGAAGATTTCACAAAACTTGAAAATATATATGCTTTTTAATTACTTTGAAGCCCTTGCGGGTTGTGAGCCCCTACACAGACACAATTTAGATTTTTCCATCTTTCTGGTGGCAAGATGTATTAATTCCATTTCGTGAACATTATTTACTATTTCCAGACATTGAATATCACTAGTTTTATTGTAATCTACTGTTTCACTTTATATATATATATATATTCCAGGATGAACGCAGTCTGATGATTGAAGTAAGTAAAAGAGCATATACATATATATATATATATATATATATATATATATATATATATATATATATATATATATATATATATATATATATATATATATATATATATATATATATATATATATATATATATATATATATATATATATATATATATATATATATATATGCATATATGCGCAGATGTGGCTGTGTAGCGAGAATTTTACTTCCCAATCACATGGTTTCTGGTTCAGTCCCACTGCGTAGCACTTTGGGCAAATGTCTTTAACTACACATTTGCACACATACATATACATATACACACATATATATATACACATATATATATGCGCATGTATACACTAACATACATACTATACATACATATATACACACATTCATACATATGTATAGACACACACACACATATATATACACACACACATAAATACATACATACACATACACACACACACACATGCACACAAGGTGACCCAAAAAGTATAAACACACTTTGACAGCAGATAATTCATCTTTTATTTGTGTTGAGATTTAACCCAGTATAAATAATGAAGTGAGATGGGGTGCTGCCTTCACGATCTAGCGGTCGTGATTTCAATTTTTTAGTTGAAAACGTCCAAAAGACAGAAACCGGCACTAAAATGTACTTCATGATAAAATTATTTTAGCATTTTCTATTTTGTCTTATTTCCCTTATACATACCAACTCGTGTGTTACGTTTCTACCTTACACACACACACACACACTCACACACACACACTCACACACACACACACACACACACTCACACACACACACATAGATACATACACACACACTTATACGAGTATGTGCATGTATGTATACATATCTATGTATATAAATGTATACATATGATATTACTCTTTACTTGTTTCAGTCTTTTGACTGTGGCCATGCTGGAGCACCGCCTTTAGTCGAGCAAATCGACCCCAGGACTTATTCTTTGGAAGCCTAGTACTTATTCTTTTCGGTCTCTTTTGCCGAACCGCTAAGTTACAGGGACATAAACACACCAGCATCGGTTGTCAAGCGATGTTGGGGGGACAAACACAGACATACAAACACATACACACATACATATATAT
Source organism: Octopus bimaculoides (assembly GCF_046866305.1). Classification (NCBI taxonomy): domain Eukaryota; kingdom Metazoa; phylum Mollusca; class Cephalopoda; order Octopoda; family Octopodidae; genus Octopus; species Octopus bimaculoides. The sequence continues at coordinate 178,016,158 of NC_142929.1, forward strand.
ATACATATATACGACAGGCTTCTTTCAGTTTCCGTCTACCAAATCCACTCACAAGGCATTGGTCGGCCCGAGGCTATAGTAGAACCCGGGACCATGTGGTTGGTAAGCAAGCTACTTACCACACAGCCACTCCTACGCCTATATGTATACTTATCTATGTATATAAATTCTTTCAAATTTTGCTTTTGTTATATTTATTCGAATTCCAAAGAAACCCTCTCAAACACATGGCTATGATACTCCCTACTGCACCTGCGCAAGATCAGACATGCACATAATCAGCGACTAAGGGAGATGCTCAAATGCTTACGGTCAGGCAACCGACAAGTAAATCTGTGGTATTGAGCAGAATATTTACTATAACGATATTTCTGCTTCAGCAGCTCAGTGCTGAATGTGTCTGAAATGTAATGCAAAACAGGTCAGTTTCAAAACATTGATGTCCAGGTCAAAAAAGCAATGTTTAAAGAGAACAATAATCATTTCCTTTGATTTCTAGATAAAAGCAGATAGGAAATAGCACTTAGTGACCGCAGATAAAAAAAACAAAAAGAAATAAAGAAAACAGTATAATTCAGTCAATGATTAACATCCAACGAAAATGAAAATCAATCCCCAACCAAGTAAGCCTGAAACAAAAGTTGTGTATTTGAAGGGACATGAAAGGTGTCGCCAATCATGAAGTGTTAAACCAAAACGAAGCAGTAAATGCGGAGACATAATGTCGACTAAAAGTACTGCACAAAAAAAGACAAAACAAAATAAAAAAACAACTAAAAACCCCAGAAAAACGTGCTTGTCATTGTTGAATCTTAACGGCATGTTGCTCTTATATGTTAATGCCAGACCAAATTTTGCCCAAGACACTCAAAAAAGGATTATGGTACTAAATATGTAAGTTTTGTCTCACCCAGCCTACTCCCTCGATCTTGCTCATCCGACAATCATCTTTTCAGATCATTGCAATTTTATTTCCAGGAAAAATAACTTGTTAATTTTGAAAAGGTTAAATATGATACTGAAAGTTATTTTGCTTCCAAACCAGAAAAATTTTACGCCCGAGGGATCATCAATTTGCTACATACATATGATTATGTTATCAATGAAAAAAAAAGACCATCTGAAGATGGATATATTTATTTCCCATCTTGAAATGCGACGGGATTGTTTTTCCAATCTAAATATGTAAATCAGCCCCAGCGGAAATCTTGGCGTGATCCAGATATATGTGAGAACCACGTACGTGCCTTTTTCCCCAAAACCTCACAAATATATTAGTTATTGATAACGAAAGGTGGAAAAACGAAGTTCACCTCGAAGAGATTTGAACACAGAACTCCCGAACAAATACCGTAAGGCATTCAAACTAAAGTTCTAACTTCTCTGCCAATTCATAGCCTGGACTATAATAAGCTCGTATTTCTAATGTTTATAATCAATTTAGAGATGTGACTTGAAAACGTTTAAAATAGTTACGAAAATATTTGCCCATTACATACGTTATTCTCTAATGTTTAAATTAAAACGTTGACTGAAATATTTTGAAGGAAATTAAATCTCTCTCTCTCTCTATGTATGTATGTATGTATATATATATATATATATATATATATATTATATATATATATATATATATTATATATGTAAATAGTATATTTATATATGAAATTATTTATATACATATATTATATATAAAGACATAAAATAGCATATATGTGTGTATAATTATACAAATATATTAAAATATATAATTATAATATACTCCTCAATCCTGTTTCCTCTCTGCAACAACCGTTTCTTTTTCTGACTGTCTTTCTCTTTGATTTTTCTCTCATTCTTCCTTTATTTTCTTTCTATCTACTCTCTTAAATTTCCAAAGCGTTTCCGTTTCTGAAGTTGCTTAATCATTTTTGAATTAACTGGTTAGCAGATTTTTTCCCCACAATTTTCCCAAAATTAAAACAAACAAGAGTTTATATTAATTTTTCTATATTTTTTCTCTCAAGGCATCAAGGCACACTCTTCACCGTACGCTCACTTGTCTGTCTATCTATCTATCTATCTATCTATCTATCTATCTATCTATCTATCTATCTATAGTGACGCCCATCCATTGTCCAAGGTCTCCGTGGTCCTTTTTTTGTAGGATTTTTCTTCCCACGGATAACCTTACCTGTTTTTGTTAATACGAACATTAACATTTTTTAAATTTCACTTTTCGAAATTTTCGACTTTATTAACAAAAACTTTTTTTTTAAGAAGAAACAATTCTACATTGTATTGTTCCCTCTATATTGAGACCCGTGTGTCTAATAAAAGAAATCTATCTATCTATCAGCTTGTCTGTGTCTGTTGTGTGGTTCTGTTTTACTCGTAAATTCCTTTGTCGTCCCTCTGTGCCACCCATTTCATTATATATATATATACATGCGTATTCTCTCTTAAGTTTATGCGCAGCTTTACCTGAGCATTGCCAATCAAATGATGCTAGTAAATAATAATGAATTGATTTACTACTTCTCGTCTCAAGCTCTGGCGTGCGGGTGTCTATATATATATATATATATATATATATATATATATATATATATATATATATATATATATATATATATATCCGAGAGCCGAATGAAATAGGAGAGTTAAAGTAGTTATTTTTTATATCACAACATCATAAATTTCATAATCTTAACATGTGTTTCACTAGTTTATATTAGTATGTATTGCGGTAATTATAACATACCAATGTTTTAGTCTAGAACTCTTAATCCTTAGAGTGCTTGCTGATTCCCTACAAGGTTTAAGTAATGCCTGCGGTGGAGTACTGCTACACACACTGACATCCTGGGTTGAAGTCAGAAGGACCACTCGGCTGATTGGCATTTCATCCCTAATTGACATATTCCAACCAATGTGTGCTGTCTCTTCTCACTGCCTTTTCTATTGCTACCATAATAACCTCTGTTCCTCGGAGTTGGTTGGTGTCGTACCTCCACCACTCAGTCATCTTGCTTCCCCTCTTCTTCCTACCCTTATCGCATCTAACTTTCCCGTTCCCTCCACTGATCCAATCATTCTTCCACTTTTCCCCAAATATCGGTTTTCTGAAACCTCTTCTTGGCTCGTGTCTTTCCGACAGATGTTGATCTACAACAATATAAACAGTACATTGATGGTAACAGTTTCAGAGATCAAGTAAAGGCTATTAACTCTGTCCCTTCCTCCAAACTTTTCAAGCAGAAAATATAAAAAACAAACAATGCATATATGCACACACATGCATAAGAATCTGGAGATTGTAAGCAAAATTATTCCAATCAAGGCCAAATCATTACCTCTTTATCCAGGACTGTATTAATATGTGCACGTGGACCATAATTTTTTAAAAGTGACATGTGATTTGAGGGATACTCATCTGTTGTTTTTAGCAGCTCCAGCAACCACGCAGAGGTTTACCAGCTGCTTCGTGGAACATCACTGTTGATGTGGTTTATGTATTGTCATAAACCATAAAACATTTGGAGAAACAAATTTGCAAACGATTTTTTTGTTTTATAATCAATTGTAAATAGTCTCTTTTACTTTTGCTTGGTATATATATTCAACGAATTTAATAATTTCTAATGTATAAGTCTAGCACTAATGCCTGGGTGGGATTCGAACCACAACACTTTGTCACTACTCCGAGTTCTTTCGCTCAGCAACTCTTCATCTGAAGTAGGGTCTGGGAGGATCTTGTTCGCATCAAATCATAACCGGATGAAAAAACAACCGACAAAAATACTGATTAGTCCTCATGACTAAAACCGTTATTTAATAAAATTTTCATACTTATGAATCGGAAAAATTACAAATTCCTTACTTCTCGCGGTACACGAACAAACTCAAATGTTATGTACTTTCAAGTGACCACTGATATCAAAACATTTCCCACAGATCTGGTCTAAATGACTGCCACGTTACAAGCAGCGACACAGTGAAGCATTTATTATCAACGAATGAACACAAACATATTTGTGTACGTGTTCGCGAGCGCCTATGAAATTAGTGCGTGGCCTTTCATTTTTGCGTCTTAGTTTGAAAAACATCTGGTTAATCGGTTAACCAATTTAATGTTCAGTCGTACGTATAGTCGAAAGGTCTATTTGGTTAGAAAAGGAAAGGGGTGTTTATTAGATTTTCTGTTCTATAGGAAGAAAAAAAAAGAGCATAACTGTGCTCTTGACTATCTACGCATTTGCATAGAGGAAAGGTCAAAGACAAGCTAAAATTACTGAATTGATATGTGAAGAAACAAATGATTAGAACTTCGTCGCAATTACCTTTATACATTCATTCAAACTCTCCATGAAAACAAGCAACATTTTCAACCGTTTTAGTTGTCCCATCGTGCTTTGTTGGTTTGATATGTCGTAATTAGCATTAATAGCGGTGCAGTATTTAGCAAAGTCGTTACAGCATCGGAGAAAATGGCTTGTGGTTCTTCTTCTGGATTTAAATCTATTGTTGTTTAAGTTCAACGTTTGCTTTCATTCCTTCGGGATCGGTAAGATAGAATATCAGTCAAGTTCTAAGATCGATGGCATCGACTAGCCATGCTGCTAAAAACAGCTAGCCTTGTTCTTAATTTAGAAGCAATAATTAATTACATGAATTAAGAAGAGGACAAAATCCATGAATTTATCTCCTAGTATGCAAGAAAGCAAATAAAACGAAAAGCTTTAGCGATAAACAAAGTTTATTAAGATCGACCAATTATCGACAAATTTCGTTAAGTTCATTTAAAGGACGGATAGTAAGCCGACAACATTACATACATACATACGTACGTACATACATACATACGTACGTACATACATACATACATACATACATACATACATACGTACACATTTGAAGCGACAAGTCGCATATTTGGCGTGGGAGACTATTTATCGAAAATACGATGAATACTATCTCCATCATTGGAGCCACAACTATCAACCTTGTTAAATAACTAGTTAATCTTCAGATGAATTAACTGAGAGAGCCTTTTATTCACTATCGTAGTGATTTTCAACTGAAACTTGAATTTGGCAAGCAGAGAGTTACTACAAGCAGCATGGCTGGATATAACGTCAACAACACACTCGAGGAACAGAACGAAAACAACAGCTCAACAGGTAAACAAATTTTTTTCTAGCTGTAGTTATGGAAGAAACCGTAACTATAAAACTTATTTCTCTTGGAGTTATGAATTGAATAATGATCTATTTAACTGCTACGAAAAAGCGAAACAAAACCCCGCTGTTGGTTATATGAAACGATTGAAATCATATTGGGAACAATCCGCACCCTTAATTAAATCATTTTACTGCGAAGCAACTACGGCAACGAGTAACATTTGTAGAATGTAGAAAAAAAGGTTAGTAACTGTAACTTTATTAAGAAATCGAAAATTAACCTTCTTCTCAACTCTATAAACAAAAACGAAAACGTGAACGATATACGGCCACCACGAGATTTCGTAGCTAGCGACATTCCAACAGATTCTATAGTGCTGCCAGCCAAACTACATTACCGGCTCAAGTAACTGACCACTGTCCTTTACTACGACTATGGTAAATAGCAGGCACAACCGTAACGATTATTGTACATACATATTGTACATACATATTGTACATACATACATACATACATACACACATACATACATACCAACAAGCTTACACAAAAACTTAGTAGTCAGTTTCACGGAAAAAGAGCAAAAAAAAAAGAAATTTTAAATAACGCAGATTCTCCAAATTCAGTCTATTACTAGCAAAGTGAAGATTTGTAAAACATTCCAAAAGCACTTCATCTAATATTCTTATGTGAATATATGCTCACACCTTGGTGCATGCATCAACTGTTCAACCAATACACCAACTCAACCACACATTTACAAACACTGGGAACTCTCTTAACTCAAAAAGTCTTGAACTCTTTCAAGATCTTAAATCATACATACATACAAGAATGCATAACTGAATTCATAGTTGAAGTCGGAATTTAACCTCAGAGAGCAGACATCCAAAAGGTGCACTGTAAGGAAGACTCGATCTGATGTTCTCAAGTTGCAATCAAGATGGCGACTCTGCCAAGTCGCCATCTCGATTGTGGCATATTTACGTATAGACTATTTAGAATTAACTTAAATAAACATATGACTAGAATGTTTAAAATATCTGCAATAATATTTGCTCAATACAATAATTCTTAATGTTTACAATAAATTAAAACGTTTATTAAAATCTTTTGAAGGAAATTAAAGCTGCGATACATAACACATATGTATATATTAACATAAGTTCAATGATTTACATACCTAAGATATGTTTTTAATCACAAAAATATACACTTTATAATGACTGAAACACTTTTAGTATTAAACATTGAGTCCAGTTTACGTTATAACTACATTTAAGGAAGATTTATAAAAAATGAACAAGATAATTATTGCCCAAAATTCACCATGCATTATTTTCTGTGCTATAGTTGTGTCCCCTTCTTTATTAACTAGTTCACTTTTGAGCTTCAATCACTTTCAGGATTTTTTTTTTTTTTTGCGTGTGTAAGCGGCCATGGCTTTGTCTAAAAACTGGAAAGTCTGAGATAAATATTTAGCTGTAAAAGTTCGTGATGTTTGTGCATCCTCACTCTTCATCTTCAGCACAGCGTTGTTCCATAACTGCGAAATCCTCGTTAGGTATTTTTTACCCCCTAAGATTCAAGTAACTCCACTAAATCTTCTTGATATATTTCATTATATTCAGCCTAGTGTATCATCTCAGCAATCTTCTGATGAGCTTTCTCTATTGACTTTTCATTACCTGGAAGTCTGCAAAGCAATTTGGATAAATTTTACTTTGGATACGATTCACTGTTATTGCTTTCCCTCATCGTTATGCCATTATCAAATTTCCAGTGGCATTCATGATATGGCACCACGCTTAAATTCTTTTATAGTTGGTTTAATCTCCCCATGTAAGACCTCAAAGGATTGTTTAAAGGTGTGCTCGTAAGTAGTACGTTTTGAAGAATCTCTCAGCTCCTCACAGATGAATCAGAAAAGCTATTTAAAGGTTATTTGTGTAGTTATCCTTTTAGATGAGTAAACTGGAGCACTGACACAAAGAAGCAAAACCTTATTTTCAAGTTACGTAGTCTAGCAGCATTCTTTGACAGATGAGCAGAAACATGATATAAACCAATCTTAGAACTATGTTATTAGTAGGCCACTCCTTTTCATTTGATTTCCATATTACATGAAGATGCGATTCAGAATATATTTTCAAATCTACTGGTATTCCAGAAAGATAAGCAGTGAGAACTCGAAGTATTTCCATTATGTATGAGAGTCGTAATATTTTTGGCAGTCTGCAGGTTTTACTTCTTAGAAATGTAAGTACGTTGTGGCTTTCACTTCCAAAACAAGTTTGTCTGCATTAAAATTTTGCTGTGGTGTGTATCATTTGCGAATGATACACACCACTTTTCAGTAAAGCTGGGAACAGCTGCAGTCTTTGTCGATGCTTGCAGACACTTCTGTTATCTGTGTGTGATGCAATTTTGAGCGATTCTTGAAACACACAAACTGATCACAACTTACTACGAAGCACTTGAACCTTGTGTTTTGTTTAGGTTATTAAGTATAGTTAAAGCTCTTTCATTTGTATGGCACGTAGCTAACATAAAGAGTTACATCGGTATATGTTATCTATCCAGATATTTAAAAGCTTTTCTATATTTTCCATTATGCTAGTTATATTCCCAGCTAATTTTGTAGCAGCTATAAACATTACACTTTGAGCAAAACTTTCATTCTTTTCGTCATTCTTGTGAATTTTTCGTTAAGTTGTTAGTTGCAGATCAAGAGATCTTCTGGTAGCCAATGTGCTGACCAACGTCGAATCTCCATAAAACTTCTAATTTTCGAATTTTACATCATCTCTTTCTTTATATTCACAGACAGAAAGACAGCAGTAATGCGTAGTCCATGTTTAGACACCTTTACTACAGGGGCAAATCAAGAAATAAATATTTACAAAGCAAAAATTGTAAGGTGCGCGTTTCCCCATTACTTGCTTCAAAAGTAATAACAAAAATTGGTTAGATTTGAATCTGGCAAACTTCGTAATATTTCGCCGTTCAATTGCTTTGATTTAATCTTTACATTTGATCTCTCTTGGTTTATTTATTTACCTACCCGAACTGAAATAATGATTTTTGATATCTTGCCCTAATGGCCAGTATAAAGGTAAATTATTATTGGAAAATCGCAAAAGAAACATTCTGCACGCATTACGCATAAGTTTGTTTTAATATGTATTTAAAAAAACAAAACAAAACAATTTCACGCTTTAGTTTTTCAGTGTCTATTTTTATAGTTTAGATATTGTCGTACCTTGAAAGAATTATATCTCTATGAAGTAGAAGTTAGGCGTATAATGATTGTATCTTAGGTGATGTGTGTGAAATATAAAAAAATATTAAATGACTGGTATCATATTCCATCCTTCCATTATTTTTTTCGTTGAGAAATATGATTAAAAGAGTGGCTCTCAGTGTTGAATTACGCCGTTATCTTTGAGTATCGGCATTGAAAGGCCTATATTCTGGGTGTACTACGTGAGCACCACCCACTCACCAAAGATGGTTAATTTATAATAAATATTAATCTCAATACTATAATCATGGATTATGTTAGGAAGTTTACTTTGGTGTCCCCTATTACGAAATATTGTGAAAGATGTTGGTAGGCAGTACATCACTACATAACTAGTGTATCAGGATATATACTGGATGCATGACAGAGTGATGGGAATGTGACACATATAAACACTGAAGGCTAGTAACATTGCTTTATCATACGTACTATTATCCTTTTATACACTAAGGCGGCGAGTTGGCGAACAAGATGCTTAGTGGCATATCTTTTGGTTTTAGCTTCTGAGTTCAAATTCTACTGAGGTCATCTTTGTCTTTCATCCTCCCGGGGTCGATAAAATAAGTGCCGATCGAGCACTGGGGTCGATGTAATCGACTAGCCTTCTCCCAACAATTTTCAGGCCTTATGTTTACAGCAGAAAGTATTATTCTTTTATACACTCCCACCTAAGAAATATACACCTTTTCTTCCAGTTCTCTGCATATCCTAACTTGCTGAAGATGCTAATGATTTTGAACAAGTACCTCTTCAACAGGGATCACTAACTTGTTAAAGTTGGTAAAATAAAATGCATGTTTCTGCTAAGTGTTACCTTCTCGATTCACCCTACAAATCAATGTAAAATTGTAGTCTGGAATAAATCATACCAATAAAGCTACTTGGGCGAAGTTCAGGTGACAGGAGGACCGTCGTGATTAGCTCACTGCTTGCATTCATTCACCACTCTTCCTCTCCAATTCTTTCTATCTATATTCAGCCTGTTATTTATATGACTTGCTTTTTCTTATTCATTTTTTTTCTCATTTCTCTCTATAAAACTATCTTTCGAGTGTGAAGTTGTGTGCATATATTCGCTGGAATTTTATAAACTAAATCTGATTTTCTTTATGATATTTCTGTTCTTGCATTAATTTGTTTCGATACCTAGTAATACACACTCAGAAATATTTTAAGTCAGGTCGAAGTAAACTAAAGTTTGTATATTTATTTTTCATTAATCATTAAGTCAGATTTGTAGTTTCAGCACGGTTGTGCAGTGAAACTAGCACAATGCTCAGCGTACTCATCGTAGCACAACTTTTGTTGCCCTGCAAATTTCATTGATATTTCAGGGATTAGGTACTTTTCAGCCTTGTATTTTACATCATAACTTTAAGGGGAAAGTAATAATCTAAAGGAATCTATTTACTGTCTATTTAAGGCGATGAACTGGCCGAATCGTTAGCACGCCGGGCGAAATGCTTAGCGGTATTTCGTCTGTCTCTACGTTCTGAGTTCAAATTCCGTCGTGGTCGATTTTGCCTTTCATCTTTTCGGGGTCGATTAAATAAGTACCAGTTACTCACTGGGTCGATATAATCGACTTAATCCGTTTGTCTGTCCTTGTTTGTCCCCTCTGTGTGTAGCCCCTTGTGGGCAGTAAAGAAATAGAAATCTATTTACTGTCATAAAATTAGATCTATCTATCTAACTGTTTGTATGTCTAAATATACATATGAGCGTATATGTATTCAAGTCAACGATTCGGCCGAACCGTTAGAGCATCAATGCAATTCCATACGCTATTTGTTTAGGTACTATGGAGTCCTAAATCAAAATCTCGTCGAGGTTTAATATTTATAAATTTTTCAGACCTCTTGATTTAGAGAGCAACATATGCGTTTAGGACTTGAACTAGAAGTTATGAATCACTCTAAGAATTTTAAAATGATTATGGCTTCCAATACGCACTCAATTGACAGATGTTAAATATAACTCCGTTGGAACCCAACCAGTCAGCCACTGCAACTGCTACCCCACCGGCATACCAGCCATCAGAACGCTCAAACCAGTTGTAGGTGTAACCTTCGGGTGAAATGTCACCCTCCCTGATAGGGCCGCCATAGCAACTCGCAAACAACCGAGTTCCAAAGACATCAGTGGAAGACGGGAATGACCCTTCAGAAGTTCTCCACCCGAATAGGCTTCAGGTGGGCCGGGAAGTGCTTCTCAGGATTCTGGAACTGCGAATCATTGCTTTTCAATTGAATGGGCTCATGATGACATTGTACACTGGAACAGTCACTGCTGTTTGGGTTGGGGGCTCAACATTTGTCCTTTTCCCAGTTATATCTGGGGTCCATCAGGGTTGTGTCTTGGTTTCCACTCTGTTCAATGCCTGCATGGATTAAGTTGTAGTGCACTCATTAGTGAAACTAGGATTATAGACTTAGATTTTGCTGATGACGAAGTTATTCTTGCTGAGTCTATAAATGGCTTAAGAAGCGCACTACTTTCACTGAAGGAGGAGGCAAAACCACTTGATCTCAGAGTCTCTTGGGTCAAGATAAAATTCCAGTCCTTCGTTGGCTTCTTGGTGGACTCCATCGCGTCTGTCTCTGATGCGGGTGAGAATGTCGAAGTTGCTGACAGCTTCACCTATCTTGGTAGTGAGATTCACAGCGGCATTATCCGCGAGTGAGAAGTCCTAAAATGACTTGGATGAGCCAGCGCAGTTGTGGATTCGTTGGACAAGGTTGTTTTGCGATTCCGATATCTGTGCAGGAGGACAAAAGTTCGGGTTTTCAGGTCTCTAATCTTCCTGGTCTTGCTCTATAGTTGTGAGACTTGGATACTGTCCAGGGCCCTTAAGAAACGCCTGAGCCGCTTTGGCACCGGAACGCTTCGCAGGATTATGGGTTCCTATTGGTCAGATTTTGTATACGACCAACGACTCAACTCAGAAACTGGGTTGCGTCCTGTTACTTGTATGATTCGGGAGCACCAGCTCAGACCATTTGAGCATGATGCTCGAATTTCTGAGTTAGACCCTGCTTACCGTGTTCTTTTGACAGAGGATCTAGCTGAGTAGACAGCTCGTGTTGGTCGACCACCTGCAACATGGTCACGGCAGATGGAGAAGTATCTCGTAGAGACGGTGACCGACTGGGACTCTGCTCGTCGGGACGCTTGAGAATATACCGGGAATTGGTGCATGCAGTAACGCGCTGCAACGGCAAATGCTCCCACACCTGATCTGATATGTACTCTGCTCCGTCGCTTCAATAAAAATTGAGAATATGGTCACTTTTGACTATTGATCTAGTATTTTCGTATTCACGTTGGCACTGTTGCTATATGATTGCACCTTACAGTTTCTTTCTAAAGAATTCATGATTAATTGAGCAGTATCTTTCCATGTGCATTTGCTGTAATCTGAGAAGATAAATCTTTCCTCTGCCTCACACTCAAATATTTCAACAAAAATCTCAGCTTAGCGTGGGAGGAATCTGGAGCTGTATCCACAACAGCAACAAAATATTTTCAAATCCCCTTTCCAGCAAAATCTGTTGCTTTTCAAAGTTAGATCATTTTGAGAAACTAATCCTGTGACCCGGGGGATAAGTATTGAATTTGAAGGTGTTCACCATCTTTTGGTTTCCTACCTGCAGCTTATGTTGTATCTATAGCAGATTTGAGAAGTCTCTTTATTATGGATCTCCGATTCGAAGTGTTGATCCACGAAACGCTAAAGCACGTTTCTCTACAGAAAAGAAACGAATAAAAAACAGAAAAATCATATGCATCAAACAATGCGGCAGTTTACTGCTTCAAATCAGATTGTTGCTTCTAATAAAGAGTTAACTCCTTCCCTGATGAAAGACGTCTTTGAAGCTCTCTCCAAGCTATATAGTGTTTCTTGTGGTTATTGCCTCTTTTACCTTCGGAGACCCTAACACTTAGTTTTCACCACTCTACTCTAGGTGGCCAATTTTTAGTTGATGCTATTTCAGTACTTGAAATTTTAGTACTTAGTAGTATAGTGGAAAAGTCAACATAGCAAACAATATAACGTTTCTTTTGCTTGCAATGACACTAATCACTCTAGTGTGATGCTGTATCAGTACCCTCATATGTCAAGATAGTTTCTAGAAAAGTTCATTGTATAAGTCCGCTAGGAATTATTTATAGTAGTGAAATGTAGCCATTGGTAACTCTTCTATTTCTACTTGAGAAAGAAATTAATTTGTAATACATCCACTGCCAAGGCCAGCGGGTATGTTTCCATTCATCCTGTCAGAATGCAATTGTTTGTATAAATGTGTTTTTACCAATCATTTTGCATTGCATTTGCATTATAAAGCATTTTACCCGTTGTTTTATAGAACAAGAATTATCCATAAAAGTAATGCTTTCTTTCATGTTTAGCAGTAAGATATCTCGTACATAAGCACATTGGTTTTGTAATGCTTGTATCAGTTGATTCATCAGTCAGTAACAAGTATTTTGAAAACTCAGACAAGTTCTTGCAAAATGACATCTTTGATAAGACACCTGTATTTTACTCAATGTAATTTAACCTTTCTAAGTACACTCCCATTACTGTTATCTGTGATTAGGTTTAATTTGGTACCTACCGATCGAAATCTGCAATAATATGCTCTGGCTGCGCTATATTGAATTTCAAATGTTTTGCCTCAGTATTTTGGAGTACTAACTTTCACAAACATGTTTGAAATTGTTCAATTATCAGACTTTTTTCTACACTTTGCTCAGATAGATTGGATTTATATAAGTGCATTTGTGCATAGTCACAATACTTGCATGCTGCACTATTATTTTTCCAAATAAGTCACATCGATCAAGCTGGAGGAAAAGCTGCTAAGCATTTTATCCGTCGCGCAAACTATTCTGCCAATACTACTAATAATAGTTTCAAGTTATAACATAAAGCCAGCAATTTCGGGGGAGGGGATAGATAAGTCGATTACATCGACCCCAGAGTTCAACTTGTACTTATTTTACCGACCTCGAAAAGATGAAAGGCAAAGTTGACCTCGACAAAATTTGAACTCAGGACGTAAAGAGCCGGAAGAAATGACGTTAAGCATTTTGTCCGAGGGGCTAAAGATTCTGCCAACCCCCTACTTTCATAGTAATAGTAATTTTTTCTATTATAGGCACAAGGTCTGAAATCTGGGGGTGAAGCTAGTCGATTATATCAGCTTTAGAGCTCAAGTGATACTTTACTTTTATCTGCCTCAAAACTATGAAAGGCAAAGTTGACCTCGGTGGCATTTGAACTCTGAACGTAAAACCTGATGAAACGCAAAGCTTTTTGTCCGGCATGCTAAGGTTAGCAATAACAACAAACAACAATGCATGTTTGAATAATTTCCAGTGTTTTCAATTGTAAAATTAGCTATTTGGGGGTTAAGTCTGGCAATTAAGAATATTAGGGGTTTGCTAATATTCTGTTGGCGCAGTTACCTCCCTTGACGGAGTAGCGTGTTACCTTAGAATTCTGGGACTTGTCTCTCTCTCCTTTTCACTGCGGCTTACAGCGAGAAAGATGTGATTTCCTCAGCTCTTAATCTCAACTTGGAGAGATGCACAACCATGAGACAAGCAACGGCAAGTAGACATTAAGCTATTATGACTTGGATTCCACTGAAGATGAACATGTAAATATTCTATATTTACTTATTCTACTAGCACATATCTGAGACTTCAAATAAAAGGCTTAAAATCTACAGCTTGGTCCTGAGATGTTCAATACACGGTGTTCTTTCTTCGCGAAGTGATATCTTCTTTTCCAGCCTTCTGAGCAGAGCCGTCATTTACATGGTTCTGCCATGCTAGGCCACAGCACATCTAAAATTCTTTCAGTATGCAAGCAAGGGAGACAACAGCAAGATCTTCTGAATATATCGACTTCATTAGCGAAAAACTTATCTTTCACTTCAGTTTGCTGGCAATGTTGTCAAATGTTACATGATGCCTCTATATATGCATTAGAGGTACCGAAAAGCAAAATGTCACATTTCATATAAGGAGTTCAAATCAACGTAAAACACATTTATTCATTCAAAAGATAATTGCCATCGTTAGCAATAAAACTTTTGCACCCCCGTCAGAAAACAAAAACAAAAAAATTAGATACTTTAGAAGAGAAAAATGTTTGTAGTGCTGTTTCGATATTGTCCTTGTTTCTCAATGTTTTTCTACTAGCAAAAGTGTTCAAGTATCTGAAAAGGTGAAAAATTTGATGCTAGGTCTGGTAAGCTTCCAGATTAACGAATAAATCATATCCTTAGTTATCATTACTGAATGTGGCCTTGCCGTATCATGTCACAGGGTGACTGTTTTTTCCCTTGTCTCTACACTTTCTCAATTTCAGATGATCTTGCACACGAGACCAAGGCAGATTAGACCTCCCGAGATAAAGTCCTCGATACGCTGACAAGGACACTTTTCAATTGCTGTTTTCTTTGCATCATTATTGAAAACAGCTGGTCTTACTGATCGATAACCATTCAAAAGATCGAAATCACCGTTTTGAATCTGGCCTTTCCAAACACTCATCCCGTCAGGATATACACTACATATGTCTTCTTTGCACGTGTTGCACTGTCACCCTTAAAAAAATTCACTTGGCATGCGATTTCACTATGCAGTCACTGAAGTCCTTGTTTTCCATGGGCTATCACATAGAACATATATACACAGCACTTGTCCATGTAAATGTTTGGCCGTGGTCATTAATCTTTCTCTGCACACGACAAAACTGATCAACAATGAGGCGGAAATCCCAAAGTGGTTGACCACAAGTGAAACAGCTGTTTGCCAAAATGATCCCAGTAAAGGTAGTGCGGTGGATAATTACCTGCCTATCTTCTGCCCGCCCCTGATGTGGAAGTTGATGACAAGAATAATATCTAATTATGTGTATAACTTTCTGGAAATGAATGACAAGCTGTCAGTGGAACAGAAGGGATGCAAGAGGAAAAGCCGAAGGACAAAATATTAACTTCTGATAGACAGAATGGTGCTGAGCGACTGCTTGAAAAGGTATACTAACCTACCTGGGTTTGGTGTGGATCGATTATAAGAAAGCATATGACATGGTTCCTCATTCTTGGATTTTAGAAAGTCTGGTGTTGGCACAGGTCTCTGATAACATCTTAAATTTTATCAATGAAGAACTGGAATACAGAATTAACAGCATGTGGACAATTAACATCATGTGGACATCAAAAGAAGCATACTTCAGGGAGATATCCTATTACCATTACTGTTAGTGGTTTGTATGATACCCCTCACACAGATACTACGGAAAGGGGTATCGGGGTACACCTTGAAAAATGGAGAAAAATTATATCATCTGTTATATATGGATGACTTAAAAATCTTCGTGGAGACCGAACGTGAAATAAATGGTCTGACCTCAGTACAGATACTCAATAAGAATATTAAAATGGAATTTGGGACTAAAAGGTGTGGTATGCTTACAATACAAAAAGACAAAGGGGTGTCGTCTGTTGGTGTAGAACTACCCAACGGTGAGAAAATCAAAGATGTTGAGACTGACGGCTATAAGTATCTGGGTATCTTAGAGTATAACAAAATCAAGAAGAATGAGATGAAGCAAAGCTTTAGACGAGCATATCTCAGAACCAAATTAACTATGGGAAGTAGACACAATAGAAAGAACAAGATTAGGGAATAAACACATGGACTGTTTCCTCAGTCCGATACGGCGCAGTCCGATACGGACAAAAAGTGAGCTGGAGAAAATGGATAGAAGGACCAGGAAAGTGATGACAGTTAAGAAGGAACTGCACCACAAAAGTGATATTGATTGACTGTTTGTGCCTAGGAACAAGGGAGGAAGAGGCCTCATATGATGCAAGATATGTATTGCCAACGAGAAGAGCAGTCTGGGATGGTGCTTTAAACAGCAGAGTGAATCCTTGCTTGCTGCTGTTAGAAATAATAACACGATACCTACCGAAAATGTGACGCACTCATAAACATTTAAGAAACAAAATGAGAAACAAAGAATAAACAAGTGAAAAATGAAAACCATGCACGCGTAATACATCAGAGAAATCGAAGAGAAAGACAAGACTAACACCTGGATATGGTTAAGAAAAAGTGATCTGAAAGGATGCACTGAGGCACAGTGAACAAGCCTTGAGAACTAATTACACCAATACTGGTGTGTTTACGTCCCCGTAACTTTGCGGTTCGGCAAAAGAGACCGATAGAATAAGTACTAGGTTTCCAAAGAATAAATCCTGGGGTCGATTTGCTCGACTAAAGGCGGTGCTCCAGCATGGTCGCAGTCAAATGACTGAAACAAGTAAAAGAGTAAAAGAGTAAAAGAGTAAATTCACCTCTGGAAAGAGGGGCGTTTTGCTCATCCTTAAACAACCCTTATTCGGAGACCTTTTGAGCGGGATGGACTACTCGACCTAAAGAAAGTTCTAATTGGGCTCCACCTGCAAGGCTGTGTATCTCAATATGAGATCACCATGTCGTGCAAATATGGTTGTGATGTATGTGCCTGGTGTACCCTTATCGGACGGGTAGTCATGGTGGGTATACTGGGCTTCGCAGCGTCACTTTGATGGTATGCGCTGCTTTCTTACTCACTACTAATATTAATAACAATTTCGGGAGAGGGGTAAGTCGATTCCATCAACCAGTATTCAACTGGTACTTATTTTATCGACTCTGAAAGGATGAAAGGGAAAGTCGACCTTGGCGGAATTCGAACTCAGAACGTAAAGTCAGATAAAATGCCGCTAAGCATTTTGCCCGGCGTGCTAACGATTCTGCCAACTCACCGCCGCCTTACTACTACTACTACTACTACTACTACTACTACTACTACTACTACTACTACTAAATTTATTTTGGCAGAAGCCAAATAGTTTTTGAGGGAGGCGAATTAGTCAAAACCCTTCGACCCCCCCCCCCCCTATATGACTGGTACATTATTATCGTTCTGAAAAGGATAGAAAGTAAAGTTGACCTCAGCAGGATCTGAAATAATAATAACAATAATACGCGTAATCGCCCAAATTATACTTGGACAATTAAACTTATACCCGTTTCTACTGAAATACGTAAACAATAGAACATTCGTACGCAAACAGCTAAAATTCTGCGTATATATTCTCAGGAATCAATTAACAAAACAATGTGTTAGGGTTTCCACGAAACACTAAGTTAGTGAAAGTATTATAAGCTCAGCGAACTAAACGATCTGTCAGTATGTCCTAGAATTTGAGACATAGTGAAAGTAGGATAGCGGCTAATTACGTTTGATGTAAACATTAGGATACGGGATGGAGAAACGTTGAGATGATAGTGATAACCAGCGGAAGATTTGTCAGCAGCTTTTAGCAGTTCGAAAGGCTGTATAAAGGCTTCGAACTTTAGATTGTATAGGTGTGAGGGAATGAAAGTGACGTAGCACCGTTTCTGCCAGTTAACCGGTCAAATGTATTACGCATGTTTGTAGGGGACGAGTATGGTTGATGGATTAAATCTGTTTTCTTTTTTTTCTTTTGATGGCTACAAATGGTGTACTCAGCTGCGCCTTGTGGTAATCACCGCGATGCCGTTGCCGCGGAGAAGGGCTGCAGCAGTTACTCCACCTCGCGGGGTTCATTTCTCAGACGAGCCGCCAATATCTCGGTTTTGCAGAGGAAATCGGTGGTATGAGGTCCAAGAACATTCTCAGTATGTAACCGGTATTCGTTTTACTGACCCCCGAGGACATTATATGTCAAAGGATTTCCTCTAGCGTAATGACTATTGGAAGAGAGAGAGAGAGAGAGAGAGAGAGAGAGAGAGAGATAGAGAGAGAGAGAGAGAAAGAGAGAGAGAGAGAAAGAGAAAGAGAGAAGGAGAAAGAAAAAGAGAAAGAGAGAAAGAAGGAAAGATCAAGTGAGAAAGGGAAAGAAAGAAGTACTGGGGTTGATCCATTGCACTGGAAAATTCTTCAAGGCGATGCCCCAGTATAGCCGTAGTTTAATGACTGAAACAATACTATACGTTCACTAAAGCGGTGAGCTAGCAAAAACGTTAGCACGCCCGGCGAAATCCTTAGCGGTATTTCGTCTGTCTTTACGTTGCGTTCAAATTCTGCCGAGGTCGACTTTGCCTTTCATCCTTTCGGGGTCGATTAAATAAGTACCAGTTACGTTACGCACTAGGGTCGATATAATCGACTTAATCTGTTTGTCTGTCCTTGTTTGTTCCCTCTGTGTGTAGCCCCCTGTGGGCAGTAAAGAAATAAAAAAAAACATTAGCACGCCGGGCGAAATGCTTAGCGCTATTTCGTCTGCCGTTATATTCTGAGTTCAAATTCCGCCGAGGTCGACTTTGCCTTTCATTCTTTTGGAGTCGATAAATTAAGGGATCTTTTTTAAAACGGGGGCCACATTTTTCATTAATGTTTTACGTAGTGTTTTTGGTACCGAAAGACTTTCAAACTTCGTATACTTATCTATTTTGTGTTATAAAACAAAAATATTTTTGTATTCGAATTTATTTCATGTAAAAAATTGTCTTATTTCGATAATTTCAACCAATCACTGACAAGTATTCAGTTGTTTACATTTATTCCTTTGGCTGATTAAGCGGTGTAAAGCGTATTTAATTTCCATAGCTTCGTTTTGCTTTTTTCTTTTTAAATTTGCTGTTTTACCCTAACCCTAACCCTAACCCTATCACCCATAGAATTGTTTCAGAAGCGTTTGTTTATGTAGTCGGCACTTAATGTATATCGGCTGAATGGACGTCAGTGATTGGTTGAAATTACAGAAATACAACTTTAACTTTTATATGACACATTCTACCAGTGTTCCAAGTTTCAAAGTGTTTCGTTAATGAAAAATGTGGCCCCCGTTTTAAAAAAGATCCAAATTAAGTACCAGTTGCCTACTGGGGTAGATCTAATCGACTGGCACCTTCTCCACAAAATTTCGAGCCTTGTACCTAGAGTAGAAAAGAATATTATACACACACACACAAATCAATTTACGGAGTGACAGGCGAGCGTAAGATACAAGTATAAACATGTAACATAGACACACAAGCCTATGTACGAGCGCGCGCGTTTTATATTCTTTTACTTCAGTCATTTGACTGCAGCCATGCTGGAGCACCGCCTTTAATCGACTTATTCTTTGTAAGCCTAGTACTTATTGTATCGGTCTGTTTTGCCGAACCGCTAACTTGCTGGGACGTAAACACACCAACATCTGTTGTCAAGCGGTGTTGGAAGACAAACACAGACGTACAAGCACACACACACGCACACAACACACACACACACACACACACACACACACACACACACACACACACACACACACACACACACACACACACACACACACACTGCTGATACGCACACCCAAATAAATTATCTTTTTTTATGGGGAAAATTTCTGTGAAAATAACAATTAGTAAAAAGAGAAAACAAATGGTTCCTCGCACCTACTTTTCTGCCGCCGCCACAAAACCACCACGACTACTACTACTACTACTATCACCACCACCACTATCACGTTCAAAACTAACCCACGCTACCACCAAAATCACTACCATAACCACCATACTGTCATTACTACAACCACCACCACTAACACCTCTACTGTCTTAGTCATCACTGTCACAATCCCCCCCCCCCTAACTCTACGACGACTACCAAGAGCTTTATCACCGCAAACACAACCGCCGCAACTGTAATCAGCACTATCACCAACCACCACCATCACCACTACCACCGCCATCACCACCACCACCATCACCACCATCGTCACCACCACCACCACCACCACCACCACCACCACCACCACAATCACCACCACCACCACCACCACCACCACTACCACCACTGCCAACACCATCACCACCACCACCACTACCACCACCACTGCCAACACCATCACCACCACCACCAACCACCACCATCACCACCACCGCCACCACCATCACCACCACCAACCACCACCATCACCACCACCGCCACCACCACCGCCATCACCACCACCACCACCACCATCACCACCACCACCACCATCACCACCACCACCACCACCACCACAATCACCACAATCACCACCACCACTACCATCACTACCACCACCACCATCACCATCATCACCACCACCACCATCACCACCATCACCACCATCACCACCACCACTACCATCACCAACACCACCACCATCACCACCACCACCACCACCACCACAATCACCACAATCACCACCACCACCACCATCACCACCATCACCACCATCACCACCACCACCACCATAACCACCACCACTACCATCACTACCACCACCACCACCACCACAATCACCACAATCACCACCACCACCACCACCACCACCACCACTGCCAACACCATCACCACCACCACCACCACCACCACCACCACCACCACCACTGCCAACACCATCACCACCACCACCACCACCACCACCACCACCACCACATCTCGTTGTCTCTGAAATATGTCAAGTAATTTAAGGGTTACAAATGATGGATTTAATCGAGATGTAGGAATTGTGTATTTGTGTGTTTGAGCGCGCATGCTTGAGAAAGAGAGAGAGAGAGTTACAGTGTGAGTGAATGTAAGTGTGGAATGGTGGAAAGGGAAATTAATATAGACACACACTTACATTATTTACACGCACACACACACACGTACCACACACACAAATACACACACACACACGTACCATATATACACACACACACACACACACGTACCATATATACACACACACGCGCGCGTACCACCTACACACACGCGCGTACCACACACACACACACACGAACCATACACCCACACACACACATTTATCTTAGTATTAGTTGGCTGGTCGACACGTGCACACACGCACAGAAAATTAAACATACGCACACACAGACACACGCATATATATACACACACTTAGTTATACATGAGCACACACACACATTACACACAAACACAATTATATACACACGCACAAACACACACACGCACACGATGATACATGCACACACATGCACAGGCCAATAGTGATGATGTAAAGCGGACTTAAACACATATATACTTACGTACTGACACATACGTATACGCGCGCGCACACACGCACACACAAGACGCAAACAACGTAGTGACTCTGGTGGTTGAGGAAGTTTGTAAGTTTGCTGGGTGGCACGGCAAGCATTGAAAGCCCGTGAAGTGACGCTGATGGTGGTAGTGACACTGATGATGGTGGTGGTGGCGGTGGGAGTGTTGGATATCGTGTCGACGGTATGACGACGGCTGTGACGGAAAAAGAAGTTAGTAGAACGGGGGAGCTAGAATAGGAAGAAGAAGCTGGCATAGAAGCTGGTAGAAGCTGGAAGGGGGGCTTTACAGTGATGATGTGAACTTACATTAAAAATAATAGTTTTTTTTAATGGGGAGTGGGGGTGAGGGTGGATTGCTTGCGGTGAGTGATGCAAATAATAAAATAAATAAATAAGTAAAACATTAAATGAGGGCAAGTACAGAAAGAAAAAGAAGCAGAGTTGGAGGAGGAAAGGACAGAGATAAGGATAAAAAGGCGGAAACAGAGAACAGTAGACTGTAGATGAGGGAGAGAGCGAGAGAGAGGGAGAGAGTAAGAGGGAAAATGAGGGAAGGGGGAAATCAAGGGAAGTGAGAAAGAGAAAAAGTGGGCGGGTTTTTACAGAGAAAAAAAATATAAAGGGGCGGATACAACAAACAGAAAAGGGGAATAATGCAATGATAAAAAAAAAAAAGCGGGTAAAAACGGATCCTGAAGGGGGGGATTTCTGTAATTTTATTATAATTTTTTTAAAAGTGATTTGTTAACATTGAAACAGCAGTTTTGAAATAAAGGTTCCGTGATCGAATCTAGTAGAGATAAGTGTTGATATTCGGTTTTAATTTGTGCATGTTGTTGCATCCAGGAAAGAAGTGCAGATTGGACAATCCACTCCATGAACTCCTTAATTTATGAAATGACAGGATGGTCACGGCTGGAACATTTCTGATCGTGGATTTGCTCAATCAGAGTTCACTAAGGCAAAGCAATGACAGCAGTAGTAGTGATGCCTAGTTCATGATCTCTGGATTTGCTGAGATTAGTAGCCAAATCTCCTTCAAATTATACCCAACCGATTTAAATAAATAAAGGCTATTTTCAATGATATAGCTCCCAAAAATATCTTTAAAAGATGAAATGGTCACAACTGGAATGCTTTAATCATAAGCCTACTCTATCATTATTGACCCAGGGTCAAATAACAACGTTCGAGAACGAAAATGAAACCCCAAGAGAGCTTCTACTTGCTTGCTTGCTCGACGAGCAAGTAGTTACAAGTTACAACTAAATTCCCCTCGTATCGCACCTTACAATGTGAAAAAAACAAAAACAAACAAAAATCAAATAGAAACAAAAAACATCAAATAGAAAAAAAAAAGGAAGGACGCTTCAGAAAATATCCTAATTATGTTATACTTAACAAAAGAAGGACGTGACCATCAGAGTTGGAACGTTTCTGCGCAAAGATCTGCGGGATCAGGGCTGACGTGGGATTTTATGATAAATTCCCAAAGGTTTCGGTTTCTGAAAACAAAGGTTCAGATAAAAAAAATGCTTAATCAGGACAATTGGAACAGCAGCTGCACGTATAACGGGTTGGAGATGGAGTTGGTACGGCTTGTTAGTCGAGAGAAACAGTAATATTTTGGTACCAGTTGTAGTCAGATAGGAAACATCATGTGTTAATGATTTGTGAAGCATTGTAAATCAACTGGATGGGCTTTTAATTCATATTAATATTCACCAATTATTTCATTTTTTCTTTTTGCATGCGGTTTACTATGTTTGTGTGTAGTAGCAATGATCCTCCCAAATTTAATACTCCCATGAGAGAGAGAGAGAGAGAGAGAGAGAGAGAGAGAGAGAGAGAGAGAGAGAGAGAGAGAGAGAGAGAGAGAGAGATGCAGATCTGTTCATTCTCCATTGCCATAACCTCTGTTACGAACACCCATAAAATTAATTCTCAAAGCTTAAAAAAAAAAAATGAATACATTAATTTAATAAATATAACATTATGATGATGAATAATAATTAAGATAAAAACCAAATGTTAATGCTTGCAAAAAGTATGCATTAACATAAATTTTATAATTCATCTTTCACTCTCTTCATTGTATGTGAGTGTATGTTTGTGTGTATGCTAGCGTGTACATGTCCAAAATTAGCAATAAATATATGCCTATGTACACACGCATATGCACACATACATGTATATACATGACTTACATACCCTCACCACCACATATATGCATTAATGGTCCGTATTAAAGACATTTGAAGGGCTTTACAAATAATTAAAAACAAAGACAAAAATTGCTAGTATGCTGAATCTTGATTGTTGTTCGAAGGTTTTCTGATTTGTGTGTTCACTTTGCTATCTTTTCAGCGTTTATGAAATCTTTGCTTGTTTCACTTGATTTTAAAAAGTCATTAAAATTGTATTTGGAAAATTAGATGATATTATATTGAGATATTAATAATCTATACTATATACAGATGTAATGTATAAAATAAAAAGAGTTATTATGTACCTTTTGTATTGGACTTATGGTTACATTCATATGACTTCAGCTTTACAACGTTTTTGTTAGTTTCTGAATCTTTCATGTGCAATTAATTACGTTATTCTGATCTCTCTCATACAAGTCAAACGGCCATTTACATATATGTAAAACGACGTCGTGAAAATATCTTCTTATACGTATGTATGTGGGGAACGCGGTATTAACTTTTGTAGGTGGGTTGTCAGAATTGAATCAAATCAAGTATAGGGAAATTGAGATAGATGATCTCTATTTGGGGATAAAAATAATTATACTCATCAAACAGTCAGTGCCAACTTGCTGAAAATAGTTCTTAGTGTTTATTAATGAGTTTTTGTTGCAAATAATATTTCATACGTTTCCGTTGCGCATAAATTGTAAGTTTTCTTATCGTCTTAGTAAAAATCCTCATTTGATGGTGTCCCAATCTACGTTACATGATGCATATATATTGTTTATGGTACACATGTAAGAAGACAAGGCTGTGTCGTTACTTGTGTTTATACAAATAATGGTGTGGGTTGGCTTCGAAATGAAACACTTATTTTGATTGATTTAAAAAAAAAATTCGTATTAGATTCATGATGATTAGTCGTTTGAAGAAGCAAGAATTTGGACATATATGATTATGACAATTTAACTATTGTTGTTGAAGATTTTGTAAAAATTTTTTGAATGAGCTGATATACTTAGTGATCAATTTGTGTTGTTGAATTTGCTACTGAAAGATTTGAAAAGGAAGGTTTAACCAAATTATATTGTTTCATTTAATTTACTCTTGTTAGTACTTCCCTTGTTTTCATTAGATACAGTTTTTACATCGTATCCACTTCTAGTCAAGGCGTCATTATAGTGTCTTGCGATATCATGAAACATTTGTTTGCTTGTAGTGAAGTTAGGCAATTAGCCATAAAGCGGTCATAATTATTGATTACATTGAGTCCGTATTGCATTGGGAATATAAATTTTTCTTAATACATACTCTACTCGCACACCACATACAAATAATGGATATGTACATATTCTCATCATCAAATAAATGGTGATATGCATATATTCTCATCAAATTTACTTGCATAGAAGAGGTAGGATGAACGTGTCTCCTGCATTTTAAGAGGCTCACGTCGTTGCGCGAACTTCGTGAACATGAAATGCATCGTATGAATGTAACTGTAAGTTCGATACAATAAAATATACATTAGTCCCTATATTTCTAAAATAGACACATTTCTATATCAATATCCTCAAACGTTTACACATCATAATCACAATCCAATTCTTAT
The DNA here is from genome assembly GCF_046866305.1 of Octopus bimaculoides. NCBI lineage: Eukaryota > Metazoa > Mollusca > Cephalopoda > Octopoda > Octopodidae > Octopus > Octopus bimaculoides. Next base: position 178,041,569 of record NC_142929.1, read on the forward strand.
ATCAATCCCAATGAAATCAATATCTAAACATATTAATACAATACTTGATATTCTCAGTACAATTATAACAGCAATTTTATCTAAGTTTCATGTGGTTGGTCACTTGATAACAGTAACATGATTAATCGTTGACTAGAAAACCCTTTATAACGATCAAGGGACTAGAAAACCCTTATAACAAATTAAGGGACATTGCTTGTATTATCATTATTTTTTGGTCTTTCTTATTTGAATTGTCGCTTACATTCCTTTATTGAACACTAATCTCATGATCCAAATTTTCCTCTAGAGACTACTTTTAACACAAACTTACAAAAATTTCCTCGGTACTTCAAAACAACTATATTTAGATGGAGTAAGGTGGATGTATGTAGTATCAGATCGTTCAACCAATATATATATATATATATATATATATATATATATATATATATTGGTGTCACATGACCACGTGACCGAACAGAACATCAGATGCTACACGCTGCCGATCACATTGCGCTTTGCATCGTTTTAGTTTTCGAATGACGGCACCCCGCTGGCTAGGCGAGGTGGCCAACATTCCCCCTACCCCCTGATTTTCTTCAAATATGTATGTATATATATATATATATATATATATATATATACATAATGTTTATTATGCACTACATGTATAAAGATAAACATGCATGTGTATAGTTATGTTTGATATATTTATATACACATGCATCTTCTCTCCCCAGAGACACCCCTATTTATCTGTGTGTGTATATACAGTATATATATATATATATATATATATATATATATATAATCATAAATATATAGGGATTGACAGTAACCTGCTTCTCCAACATACTGAGAATTCAGAAATAGCAGTCAAAGAACTACTGATTTCAAAACTACAAATTATTACTCCAGATTGATAGCGATATTTTTGATACACACAGAACAAAAAACAATAGAGAAGAGCAAAAAACACTTGCCTTTTAGTTAATTTAGTACAATTGTTTCACAGTTAAGAGTACATAATACTCTATTCTGATCTTCAGCTAAATATTCTAATAAATTTGTTAATGTCTAAATAACTCACGTTAATTTTCATACTGAGCTACCCGGCAGAAATTGTTAATTATTAATTTTATTACTAATTGATGATTCCCTGCCCTGCATATCTATATATATATATATATATATATATATACATACAGAGTATATATATGTGTATATACACACAATTTATGTATATATACACACACACACACACACACACATATATGCGTGTGTGTCCGTGTGTATTTTACTTGTTTCATTTCCTGGATTGCAGCCATAACAGGCACTGTTTGTTATTGCATTATTTGCTCAATGGTTCCCGACGAATTTAGTTCATGTCCCACCTTAGGATCTTAAAATTTTTCTGTGGACCTTTAAATATTATAAATGAAATATGTATTTCAATTTTCTAATAAATAGTAAATGGTAGAAACCGATCTCCCAGGAAAAAATTAAAAACTTATTAAAAATAAATTTTGTAAATTTCGAATCGTTGCAATATTTTAAGTTTTAATTGTTTTAAATTAGTTTTATTATCAGGAAATTTATTTCGATGAATATTTAAAAAATCGATAAAATATCATGGAAACAATTTACGAACAAAAATTTATAATAGACAGAATTTTTTCTCAGCAGTGACCTGTTTTCGAACATTAACGTTATAAGCTCCATAAAAATATCAGCGTCTATCAATTACACACTTATTCTTTATTATATTCTCTATATTTCAGAAAAAAGTGGGTTCATGAAACAACCATTTACAAACGTATATCATTTTTTGTGATATAATACAAACTCTCATTGCCACCACAAAGTTTATAACGTCTGAAAGATAAACATGTTTTGTGCACAAAAAATATTTTATTAAAATACAACGATATATCATATAAACTTTTTACGGAATTCATTCGGTGAAGTCATTGCGACTGAGGCAGTTTTGCAGGCTTCTCAATATCAGGGTCAATGGTTAACGACAAATGAAGATCATCTCAGCTTGTCTGAGTGTGAACTTTTGATAATAGGAAAGGTACCCGGCTAAAATTTGATTCAACTAGAACAAGCAATGAGTTATAATTTTAGTTTCTGCCAAAGCAATGGGGACGCCATAACAATTTCACTGCTTGTTGACATGTTTGTTATTGAGCCTATGATTAAATTTAGCTTAAGTAGTCGGATTAGCCCAGTACGGCTTTCTTGTTGTCTGATATCATTAGCTGGATATGTCCCAAACGAGTTTACCACCCAACTTGGAATGTTCATTTCCAGATCATTGAACCTAATTTCCTTATCATTCTGCAATTTCTTCAAGTGCTGGATGTACACTGAGATACAACCCTTTTGCAGCTCCTCCTCAGTAGCGGAAAGGGGTCGAAAATGCATCAACTCCTTACTAATATCTAATTTGAATAGATCTAATTTTCAAAAGAAAGCACTTGTAACTTCTTTGCAAATTTAAGATTTGTATTTTTTCTTGTAACTTTGTTCAGTAAATTTAGCCTTTCAAATATATCTAAAAGTCACTTTTGGCAGCTAAGATTTGTTCTTCAAGCATTTTGCCATTCAGAAACTTTACACTGTCCAAAAGTTCAACAAAGTGACTCAAAGAGTGTCACCGGATGTGTAAACTTCAAATTCAGTAACGTAATATTTAATTCATACAATACTTTCCAATGCCAGCTTAATACTTTATTCATCAATGATAAATTATTATCGAAGTGTCAAATGAATTCTTTTTCCTGTTATGACGAAACTTAAGATACAGAAAATACATTGTGTGTGTTTGTGTGTGTGTCTTTTTGTAAGTTTCAATAGTTAATAGAACATTTTAGGAAGAAATAGAGTGGTAGTTATGTACCCCCACATCATTCAACCTGTGCCCCAATTCTCAAATTTTTCTGTGACACCAGTGAACTTTGTCGTAGACCCAGGTTGGGAAATACTGCTTTAGTCGATTGATAGCGACCCTAGAATTTAACTTTAGATCTGGATATCATCTTATCAAACACTAATAGTTGAACCTCGAAGTTACGGGGAAAAAAAACCCCACAAAAATAAAAATAATAATATTAAAAACAAATTCCTGGTTTAGAGTGGTGTCAACGTGAAAGCAGCTATTGACATACCGACACACATACACACACACACACACACACACACACACACACACACACACACACACACACACACACACACACACACACACACACACACACACACACACACACACACACACACACACACACACACAACTGGCTTGCAGAAGGTTTGCTTTTGTCGGCTTCGCTTAAAAGTCGTTAGTCTTGAAGCTTTAGTAGAAAATACTTACCTAAGATGTCATACAGGTGCAGTGGAACTTGAAACCACGTGGACGTGAAACGAATTTCTTAAACACAATTCCATGCCTGCTCATGTAGACATACATATACGTTCACACACTCATATACAAATGTGTGTGTGTGTGTGTGTGTGTGTGTGTGTTTTGTGTGTGTGTGTGTGTATACATCTATGTGCATGTTTGTGTAAACATTGTGTGAAATTAACTTACTTGTCCGCACACATACATGCCACAACAGTGACGTACATGTTATTTCGTATATAGTTATATATACGTACAACATAAAGTTGTCTGTATGTGCGAACGCGCATATATATATATATGTATCGTGGATGGTACTACGGTATCAGATTGTTCCATAGTTTTTGATGCGAGGTTAACGTAATACCATAGCTGTGGAGTAGTTACAAGTAGTTACAAACACTGTGTCTGCGCGTGCTTGTGTATACATGTATGTGTGTGTGTATGTGTGTGTATGTGTGTGTGTGTATGTGTGTGTGTGTGTGTATAATATTTACTTTTTTTATGTTCATATACATCAGTATGTTGTTTCATTAACGTTACATATGGAAACCGGCAACATGCAGACATAATTGACTTACCTGTAGTAATACTGTCAGACACACAAACACACAGATGCTTGTGTTTCAGTGTAAGCAAAACGAAGAAGCTGATAAAAAGTATATATAAATCCAGATTAAAAGTTTCTTTGCACCGAACTGCTGTCTTACCGTTAAAAATTCCGTATATATTTTAATATATTAAAATAGGTAATGATAAGTGCACCAACAACAATAATAATTATAATCGTTATAGTTATAATCATGCATAAGTATGTGTACGCATGCCATTATCGTCATTTAACGTCCGTTTTCCATGCTGGCATGGGTTGAACGGTTTGACTGAAAACTGGAGTGCTGCACCAGGTTTCAGTCTGATTGGGTTTTAGTTTCTACAGCTGGATGCCCTTCCTAACGCCAGCCACTCTGAGAGTGTTGTGGGTGCTTTTTTTTACGTCCCACTAGCAGGGGTGTCAGTTACGAGACATCGGCATCGGCCACGACAACGATCTCACTTGGCTTGACAGGTCTTCTCAAGGCCTCCGTCACTTGTCACTGCCCCCGTGAGGCCCAAAGTTTGAAGGGTATTTATGTATTTAATCAAATGCATGCATGAAACTCCCAGCGATGCACTGTAAAAAACGCTTTCGCTTAACTATGCATATCAGAGAGAGAGAGAGAGAGAGAGAGGAAGAAAGAGAGATAGAGGAGGAGAGAGAGGAAGAGAGAGAGAGAGAGAAAGGGAGAAAGAGAGAGTTGCAAATAGTAAGAGAAAATTTTAGGAACAGAGTGGCAGTTGTGTGGCTCTTTTTATTGGGCCTGTGGCCCTTTTCAATGAGCCTGTGTCCCAGTTCCCAAATTTTTATGTTAGACCTCTGAACTTTTCCGTGTAACCAGGTTGGGAAATGCTGCTTTAGTTGAGGACATTTGACCCTAGAATTTATTTTTAAGGAAAGAGAAAGAGAGAGAAAAAAGAGAGATAGAGAGAAAAGAGAGAGCGAGAGAGAGATATAGCAAGAAAAAGAGAGAGGTGGAGAGAAAATGAGAAAAAGAAAGAGAGAGCGAGAGAGAAAAGAGAGAGAGATAGAGAGAGAAAAAGAAAGAGAGAGAAATAGAAATAGAAAAGATAGATAGATAGATAGATAGATAGAGAGAGAGAGAGAGAGAGAGAGAGAGAAAGACAGACAAAGACATAAAAGAGAGAGAGAGAGAAAGTGAAAGTGTGTGAGAGAGAAAAAGAGAGATATAGTGAAATAAAAGAGAGAGAAAAAGTAAGAATGATAGAGAGAGATAGAGAAAGATAAAGAGAGAAAGAGAGCGATAAAGTGTGTGTGTGTGTGTTTGTGTGTGTGCGTGTGTGTGTTTGTGTGCGTGTGTATGTGTGTGTGTGTGTGTGTGTGTGAGAGAGAGAGAGAGAGAGAGAGAGAGAGAGAGAAAGAGAGAGTGAGAGAGAGAGAGAGAGAAAGAGAGAGAGAGAGAGAGAGAGAGAGAGAGAGAGAGAGAGAGAGAGAGAGAGAGAGAGAGAATAACACTGTGTTCACATGTAGAGTAAAAACAATTCAAACAAGGAAAAATTCAAATAGTGAAAAATGATTTGAAAATAAATGAAAATATATAAATGGTAGAGAAGGCAAAGTTTTTACTTACCTCGAATGCTCGTTTCAATGTTCTTCGAGCGCTAAACGGTAGGTAACGGTAGGTAACGGTAGGTAAGGGTGGCTCTGTATGGGGAATTGATTACTTTATGTTTACTAGGTTGGTTGTTGTGTTCGTTACATGTAGTTCAGTGTGGTTTGGAAGTTGCTTGATAGTTTATTGTTTTTCTAGTGTGTTTTAAATTGGTAATCTGCTTATTGGCTGCTATTTGTTCTTTGTCTTTCGGGCAGTGAATGAGTGGAAAATTTATTCTTTTGAAAATGGTAGGTAGATATTGGGTATGTTTTGCAGTTCCGGTTACGAGTAGGTAGAGGTTAAATTGGCATCTTCTGTATAGCAAGTAAGTGGGTTGGTTGCTATTTTTTGTGCAGTTTGCGAATACGTAGAGAACATGTTGCAAACTTTTATAATTTCTAGCAATCAATCAGAGGCGAGTGCGGTATCTGTGACTTATGAGTTATGTAGAGAGTGGACGATTCTGAAAATGTTGCAGAAGTTGTTGGTTACTGTGTATGTATTGCAAAGTGAGCAAATAGCTGTAGATGTACTGTGTGGCCCGAGGTTAAGTTTAAACCTGATGTACTGATGACGAGTAGATCTATAAAAATAGATAACCTGGTAGACATGGAAATCCTGGGTGGAGGTATAAGTGTTGAGAGTTTTTCAGGTAACCGTAAAATCGCTGTTCGAACAGCGAATAACGAATAAACTATAAAACAGTTGTTAGAGCAAAGGAATGACTTAGTGAGTCTTCATGTAAGCTCGTTACATGTTATTAGGTTAGCAAGTAACTGCAATAGGAATCATAGATGTGACTCTTGTCTGAGGTTAGCATGTGATTTGGCACATGTGAGAGCTGAACAACTTCGAACTTGTGACAATTAAGAAGCATCAAAGAATTCTGTTGTGAGGTTGCTTATGAAACTGTTACGGGAGACCGTGTAAATCTGTAGTAAAGCCAACAATAAACTTAATATTAGTTTAAAGAGTTGTGTTGCGCTGTAAATCTGAACCTGTGCTATGAATATCGGACTTCGAGTGAATCTGGTTTTCTTTTTTGAGTATGAAGCCAGCGATTAAGTTAGTTTTTTTGTTGTTGTAGGGAATAGCGTGTATTTGTGAATCTGTTGTAGAGCGAGCAAGCAGCAGCGAAGCTGTTGTGAGAATAGCGTGTAGTTTGCTACCTGTTGGTGATAGTTTACAGCTGATGTGGAATCAAATTAGAGATCTGAAGTGATGCAGAAGCAGTCTACATCGTTATTATGCTTATATCAAGTTGACTGGTTGGTAGGTAGGCGAGTTGTTTTTATCAATGAACCTGCACTTCGTTTAGATTACAACTTTTTGTTTATTGGTGATCTAATAAAGAGAAAGAAAAGATACGTATGTAACATGTAGTCAGATATATTAGAAACTGAACTATGAATTAGTGTGTGCGCGCGCTTCCGTGTGTATGTGTATTTATTTATATGTATTTATATGCATGTCTGTGTGCATGCGTCTGTCAGTATCTGTATGTATCAGTGTAGGCCAATGTATGCCTAGGTAACGTGTATTTGTATGTGACTGTCTGTGTGTGTTTCTCTATGTATTTTTACCGATATTAATTTTTCCTGTTTGCACCTATCTATATACATGTGTATCAGTGTGTCGCTACATGTATGCCTGTGAATATGCCTTTCCATGTGCATGTGTTTATGAAGCCGCGTATGTTTACATGTCCATCGAAATTTCTACCTGTTTAACGCGCGTTCGTGCATATGTATGTGATTATGTGTGTGTGTGCTTGTGTGTGACTACGTGTGTGTCTGTATATCTGTATGTTTCTGTCCACTTCTGGAATGTGTGTATATATGTGCGGGTGAACCTATCTGTAGCTATGTATAACTGTGTGTGTATGTATGCATGCTCGTTCATGTGTATGCATATATGTATTTGTGAACGAACGTATGCTTAAGTAGAGGCATCAGAGCTACTATTTATACATGTGTCCGCCATTATGCATGTATTTGTATGTGCATGCCTGTGTATGTATTTGTGCATGTTTTGTAAATGTTTGAAGTAAATCTGTGTAATACATCAAAGAAACACATTCACTGATGTACATAAACACACATAACAAAACTCAATATTTTAAACAGTTATGAAGAGGAAAACCGAGAAATACAGAGGGAATATATATATATATACATACATATATATATATATATATATATATATATATATATATATATATATATATATATATATATATATATATGAGTGTTATTTCTTTACTACCCACAAGGGGCTACACACATAGGGGACAAACAAAGACAGACAAACGGATTAAGTCGATTATATCGACCCCAGTGCGTAACTGGTACTTATTTAATCGACCCCGAAAGGATGAAAGGCAAAGTCGACCTCGGCGGAATTTGAACTCAGAACGTAGCGGCAGACGAAATACCGCCAAGCATTTCGCCCGGCGTGCTAATGTATATATATATATATATATATATATATATATATATATATATATATGAGTGTGTGTGTGTGTGTGTGATGTGAGTGTGTGCGTGCGCGTGTGAGTGTGTATATATATGTATATATGTATATATGTGTGTATATATATATATATATATATGTATTTGTGTGTCTGTGTTTATTCCCCCACCATCGCTTGACAACCGATGTTGGTGTGTTTACATCCCCGTAGTTTAGTGCTTCGGTATAAGAGACCGATACAATAAATACAAAGAATAAGTTCTAGGGTCGATTTGTTCGACTAAAAGCAGTGCTCCAGCATGGCCGCAGTCAAATGACTGAAACAAGTAAAAGAATAAAAGAATACATATATGAGAGAGAGAGAGAGAGGGGGGGAGAGAGAGAACAAACGATAGAGAGAACAAACGAAAGAGAGGACCAAGCGAGAGAGAAAAAGAGAGCAATTGAAAGAGAGAGAGAGAGAGAGAGCAAGCGAGAGAGAGAGAGAAAGCGAGAAAGGAAGAGAGAGAGAGAGAGAGAGAGAGAGTTAGAGAGAAAGAGAGAGAGAGAGAGAGAGAGAGAGAGAGAGAGAGAGAGAGAGAGAAAGAAAGGAGGGAAAGGAAGGCGGGAGTGAGAAATTGAATACAGAGTTGTTAAGCCCCAGAACACAAATGAACTACGTTTCTCACTGAATCTATGGCTACACTATCCAATGTGACATCAGCTTTTTGGGGGATAGCAGGTGTTTCATCTCATGAATTTTGGGCTACTATTTCTATCAGGGTCACGCAAACAGATTCGCGTCGTTGGCTCGACGTTTAACCAAGAGAAAGTTTTACATATGTAGATAATGAAAAGCCGACAGAAACGTCGGAGTATCGGACAGAAGGGATTCAACTATTTTTGCACTCTGAGTTCAAATCACGCTGACGGTAATCATTAGTTTTTATTCTCTTTGCGTCCATTAGAAAGCGCCAGTTCTCTCTTCCACTGGCTACTAAATTCTTGAAGCTCCATTCGATCAAGCGAGTGTCTGTTTCTGTTCGAACCTACATGGGCACCAATATCCATTAGCAATAAATAAATAAATAAATAAATAGATAAATAAAAAAATAAAAAAATAATGGTACACGAGGATACCAAGTCAATTTCGATTGTGAGTGACGGCAGTAGATTTTAGTTATTCATTTCTTACAACTTGTCTTGCCTAAGACGAAAGACGCTCCTGCTTTGCTTCGTCGCTCTGCGCACATCTTGGACAGTTCCATCTGACAGCGCTTCCGTGCATGTAGAGTTTATTTCGAACTGGCAGTATTCCTCGGTAACACTGCTAGGCTAGGGATTTTTGGAAGATAGCTGTGGTGGTACCCAGGCCTGAAACTCATTCGGAAGAGACCAGCTACTTCATTTTCGTCGAGGCTTAGTTTCTTCAAGAACATTGCTTTCATCCACCATGGCTAATTTCCAAAAATCTCTAGCCTAGCAGTGCTACTAAGGAACACTACCAGTTCAAAATAAACTCTATATGCACGGAATTTTATAAATCTTCTTGTCCATTCCATCGCATTCAACCTTGTGTTATAAAGAGAGAACAAATTTAGTGTGGCTTGTAGACATTTGACATCTGCTTCTAGCGTATTGGCGTTGGCCATCAAGCACCCTTAATTATAATTATATTTTTATAACTATATACTTAAAAATTAATTTTAACGATGTAGTGTTTTTCTGTACGCTAGCCACTGATATAATCATTTTAGTGATTATATCCTCAATTTATACGTATATATAATTTTGAGTTCTTTAGTTATATTTTGCTCCGGTACTATATTCACTTCGGCACTATTTCTGGCATTAACTACATGGCTGAGACGGGCGATTAGATATAATGTATACGCGGAAAATGTATGTATATATTGATATCTGTACGTAGAAATTTATCGGTATGTATATGTATTTCTCGCTTACATATTGTCGGTGTATTTCTACTGAAGAATGTAAAGTAATTTTAATTACAGAACACGAAATCTTAAGATAGAGAGTTATCCGAAATTTTATAAATCTTCTTGTCCATTCCTCGCGTTCAGCCTTGTGTTATAAAAAAAGAACAAATTTAGAGTGGCTTGCAGACATTTTACATCTACTTCTAGCGTATTGCCGTTGGCTCTCCAGCGCCCTTAATTATAATTATATTTTTATAATTATATACCTAAAAATTAATTTTACCGATATGGTGGTCTTTCATACGCCAGTCACTGATGTGATCATTTTTACAAAACATCCACCGACCGGATCTCCCGACCGGCAGAGGGCTCCTGACAACATTCCACATGCCAGGCACTTCATCTTGGTCTTTTCTTGACCCAGGATTGGAGTTTCATCAAAGAGATGACCTGCTGCAAAGCGAATCTTACAAAGACCACACCGGCTCACTGTCCGGGAAAATCTATAAGTAGCGTAGCCGTATGTCTGCATTACAACCATGGCATGCTTAAACCGCTATCCAGAGGGCGCTGGCAACAATTGGTCCGCTTGACTCGTGAGAACGCAAAGGAAGCGGAAAAGTAAACGTTCCAGTTTGGCCAAACATGGATTGGGACAAGATACAAGGACTGTTGTACATTGTCTTCGTTCCTTTCTACTATAAGCACAAGGCCTGAAATGTAGGAGAGAGGGCTATTTGATTACATGAACCCCAGTACTTAATTTGCCCTAATTTCATCGACCCCCAAAAGATGAAAGGCAAAGTTGACCTCGTAAAGTCAGACGAAATGTCGCTAAGCATTTTATCTGGCGTGCTAACGATTCTGCTAGCTTGCCGCCTTAATAATAATAATAATAATAATAATAATAATAATAATAATAATAATAATAATAATAATAATGAGATGAGTCAATTACATCGACCTCAGTGTTCAACTGGCACTTATTTTATCGACCCCGAATGATGAAAGGCAAAGTTAACCTCGGCGGAATTTGAATTCAGATCGGAGCGACGGGCGAAATACTGTAAAGCATTTCGTTCAGCTGGCCACTTTAATAATAATAATAATAATAATAATAATAATAATAATAATAATAAAATGCTACCTAGCTCAGATACCAGGATACCCCAAAATGGCAGAAATTCAAAAGTTAGTGCTCATGGAAACTGCCCATATCCTACGCAAAACACTTTCTATTTAATCTCAAATTTTGAAACAAACACATAATTTTCTTATGGCTTCTTAAACATTCTCTAGAACAACACTATGTGCAAAACCAAATATATGGCACCCTAGGCATAACACCAACAAGAACTTCTAACTTGTTGTCACTTGAGGTCTCTGGGTGAGACTTGGAGCCAACTTGTAGAAATGTAAAGTAAAAGTCAAACATAAAATAATAATAATAATAATAATAATAATAATAATAATAATAATAATAATAATAATAATAATAATAATAATACAGAGTGCACATTCAAAACGAAACAAAAAGTATCCGGTGACATACGGAAAAAAACCCATACACAACAAACATGAAAATATCACAAAAGAACTCGCTACATACAAAGCCAAGATCCAACCAGAAGAAAGAAAACAACAGAAATGACCTTAGATACAATAAGTGAGACCCTTAAACAAAAGAAAACATACTATAAAAAGCCAATACAATAAACAAACAAGGTAATACAGCAAATCACAATCAAACAGAAGCAAATAACTAAAATCAATAAAAATGAAGACCATAAAGCTCCCATAGAAATGTCCAAGCAAAATACACAGTCACAACAAAAGTAAACTCTCTCACACCACGCCTGATAACAATTACACATTACAAACACACATCACAACAGAGCAACCGGAGTTAATTCAGACAATAGAAGAGAAAACTAGAAAAAATCAATGACTATGGATAAACGTAAACACTTGATCAATTTATAAAAAAAACAAACAAGAAGTTTTAGTGGGGGAAAAAAAAAGAAATAAATAAGCGAGAAAAACAGCCTGGATGTCGATAGAGTTTATGATCTGATGTATTTAGCAGCAGTGGTATTACAGACGGAAACTTGATTATAATAGAGTTAGACATACAGCCAAACCTCATCATGGAAAAATGAGAAGTACCCATAATATATGAAACTGAGCGAAAAAAAAAAAAAAAGAATCAGAAAAGAAAAGATCTGTACGTAGCGAAATGAAAGAAAAGGAGTCGATATGGAAAAGAAGCACAGAATGAAATGACTAAAAGAACTGCTTAAACAAACCTATGAGTGAAAGCATATATCGTATATTTCAAATAAGTGTTATAAGATTCAGCAGAGAGAATAGCAGGCATGGCTGTGCGGTTAAGAATTTCCTTTCACAGCAACATAGTTTTGGTTCAGTTTCACTACGTGGCACCTTGGGCAAGTGTCTTCTACCATAGCTCCGAGCCGACTAATACCTTGTAAGTGAATTTGGTAGTGGAAACTACGGAAACCCGCCATATATATATCTTTTACCACTAAGTTGCAGTATTAGTTTGTTTACGTCACCGCAACTTAGAGGTAAAAGATAAGACGAAAAGATGCCATAACCTTGAAAGACACCACAGCATTAACAGAAAATGAAACACAGTGAAAGGGAATATGAAGCAATGTTCGGAGGGATTATGAAGCCCAAACAATACAAATGCACAATGGATCAAAAGGAAAGAAGAAAAGGGAACAAGAAAAATAAAATACGATCATAGTATGGCTTACTAGTAGGGAATCCACTAACTTACTAAGAACTGCTGGTAACTGGGATTAACAAAGTCTTCAATTTCTGTCTACATCCACTTGATTTCCTGTACTTATGGCTTTATGGTAACACCATTCAATGAAAAGGTAAGCGGACTCGGATCAACACAGGATTGGCTGCTAGAGGGGAAAATAATATTGATTCCATAAAAACAAAAAAGCAGAGATCCATCAAATTACAAGCCTATTACCACCTTGCTAACAGCATCTTCCATACTTTACAATAGGCTGTTTAAACTGGGGATCAGAAAAAGCGGTTAATGGAAGTGTATAACTCTAAATAATAACAACAAGCAACTGATCACTGCTAGAAATGGTAACTAAATTGCTCATAACACATCGTTATAACCTTCTAAGATATAAAGATGACACACTGGATACAATACACTTTCAGACGATATGTCTAGGGGGAAAAAACGGACAGTATCGTCAATAATGGATTATGGAGTGTATGAACCTATTTAGTATTGCATCGAATGTTGAGCGATTGCTTGGAAAAAGTATGGCGAATTGGAGAACGGACCTGACAGCATACAGAAGAAGTTTAGGGTCAGTAGAAATTAGGAGAGGCATCTTCCAAGGGGACTGCCTGTCCCTACTGATCTTTGTACTCTGCTTGATACCACTAACATTGATTCGGAGGAAAGCAAAAGTTAGGTATGTATTCAAAAGCCGCCAACAAAAAGTCAACTATTTGTTATTCATGGATGACCTCAAACTTTATGGTAAAGATGAAGCCCAAGTCAGTTCCCTCGTTGATACGGTGTATACCTTCAGTGCTGATAACAGAATGGAGTTCGGACTGAGAATGTGTGGTGTGTTAGTCTTGAAGAGAGGAAAAATTAAATGTATGGACGGGCTAACGATACCGTCGGGGGAGGTTATGAAGCAGATAGAAGAAACGGGCTATAAGTATTTGGGGATTTTGGAAATGGATAAATTGATGGAGAAAGAAATGACAGAAAAATTTAAGGTGGAGTACTTGCTCAGACTGAGAATGATCCTTAAGTCGAAATTAAACGAACGGAATAAGATCGAAGCTATCAACACCTGGGTGGTTTCACTCCTTAAATACTGAGCAGGGGTAATCGCATGGACAGTAGACAAACTGAACAGCTTAGTCAGAAAGACAAGGAAGTTGCTAACTAGATATGGGTCACTCCACCCAAAAATGACACAGAAAGACTGTATGTACCAAGAAAAAGAGAGGGAAGAGGACTTATTGGATGCGAACACAACATTAGAGCAGAAGAAAACAACATAGCATGGTATGTAAAAAAATGCCATAGAACCGCTATTATTAGAAGTAAGCAGGTCAGGCTTGTGTAGGATGAAAGATTGCAAAGATAAAGCACTGTACAAGCACTTGAGAATGAATGAAACTGAAAATAGGTGGATAAAGAAAAGAATGTATGGGAAATTTCATGTTGAAGATAAGACAGACAGAGAAAAAAGATGGCTATGGATGACTAAAAGTGATTTAAAACTGGAAACAGAGGCTCTAATCTGTGCTGCCTAAGAGCAAGCACTAAGAGTGAATTACATCAAATACAGAATAGACAACATATCAGAAACTGATAAGTGCAGAATTTGTGGACAAAATGGTGAAACCATATGACATATTACCAGTCAATGTACGCCACTAGCCCAGAAGGAATATAAGAGACGTCACAACAATATAGCCAGGCTTGTCCATTAGACACTTTGCAACAAGTATGGACTTGACAGAGCAAAGAATTGGTACGACCACAAACCTGAAGGCATCGTCGAAATTAGAAATGCAAAGATCCTATGAGATTTTATGATTTAGTGCGACCATGAGATAGAGAATAGTAATCCAGGCATAGTCTTAATTGAGAAAGAAAACAAACTATGCTGGATCATAGATATAGCATACCTAACAGACAACAAGTATGCGATAAGGAAGAAAGAAAAGTTGAGAGATATGACAGGTTAGCTTGGGAAGTTTAGCAGCTGCGGTCGATGAAAAAGGTAGCAGTAGTACCAATAATTGTCGGAGCCCTGGGAACAATGATCAAAAATCTCAAGAAGTACGTGGAACAAATAGGAACTGCAATAAGGGTGGAGCACTTGCAGAAAACAGCACTGCTTGGAACCGCTCGAATACTCCGAAAGGTGCTCGAAAAATATGGAGTGTTACCTTAGTTCACTGCTAGTGAACAGCTGACACTGTAGTACATCTCCAGCATTATTAGAAGCTGTGCAAAAGCAATGATGATGATAATAATGATAATAATAATAATAATAATAATAATAATAATAATAATAATAATAATAATAATAATAACATCGAAAAATACCTTAGGAATGAGAACCCAGGTTCGAAATTTCCCCAAGACACCTGATGAAGGCTGGAGGGTATATCAACCGAAACGTTGTGTTAATAACAAACAAGAGGAGGACAAATATCCGTCAAATGTAAATAATGTAAATAATGGACAATTAAATATTTACTATTGGTGTAGCTCTACCCCGGTAGTAAAGTTGAATGTATCGTGAAGGTCAAGTTGACGGGTACTTCAAATATTGCCTATGGGCTTGTTCAAACAGCGAAAGAAAATTTCCTACTCGTGTTTACAAATAAGGAGAAAATCTTTATCAAAAGAATGGAGTGTGTGAGTTGGGTTTTAGTATTTTTTAAAATTTCAGTAAAAAGATTAAAAAAAAAAATTTCTTCAAGGCAGTAAACAAAGTTTAGAAGTCAATAAAGAGTTTAAAGTTTGAGAAATAGATTAAACAGATAAGTCAGTTGGAGAGTTGGTTGATGATAAATTTAGAGCGACTGTGGAGCATTAACAAAAATAAACGCAAAAGGAGAAAGACGGCTTAATAGGTAGAAGTTACTGCACAATCAGAATAGAACAGTACCTTATCAGGTACAAGGTATCATGAAAATGAACTGACTTGTGCAACATTTTTATTCTAAAAGAGATAAAATATTATTGTCTTATAGGGTTTATAAGAAAATATTTAACTTCTTAAGTAGTATGCGTGTTATATGGAAAATCACAGGTAGCTGCATCCTGGCGTATACGTGCTGCCAGCTCCTGGAGAGTTTCGCCTGGCTTCCGCTGCATATCACTCCAAAACTTGAAACGCTCTCTCACAATGAAAAGTTTAGGGTCGAACTGTTCCTTCATGAAGTCAACGATTTCGTCCATTATCAAGTTGTTGATATCTTTAGGCGGATTTCCAGCGATCACCAACCCACAGGATGAAGCTCTGAGACAGAGATTCATATGTTCGGTTAACAATGAAGCGGTTCTGAAGGCGCTTTTTAAGATAAAAGACTCAGAACTAGATTTTGCCCGTGCTGTCCAGGTTGCCATTGAGACTGAAGACGCAGCAAAGGTTGCAAAAGAAACTGTATACGGTTCCAAAACCAAGCAGGTGTACAAGGTCCAGCAGAACAGGAATAAGAGTCCTCAAAAGAAACATCAGCAGTCTTATTCCACAAACCAGGAGAAATGCTACCGATGTGGAAAGGCCCACAAAGCAACAGACTGTCCTTTCAGGGAAACCAAATGTCATTTTTGTGACAAAAAGGGTCATTTGCAAGCGGTGTGTAGGAAAAAACAACATCAGCAACGCAATGGTCATTCACAAACTCCCGTGAAAAGAATCACAAAAGCTGAGCTAGTCAAGGCGATCCTAGGTGAAGTTTCCCGAGACACTCATAGTTTAATTGTGCCAGTAACAATCCAGAACAGACTGTTCACAATGGAATTGGACACTGCTACTACAGGCAATTTTGTTTCCTTGTCAGTCTGGAAACAACTTGGAAGACCAAAGCTGCAAGATGTCAAGCATCGCTATGAATCTGCCAGCAAGCACAACCTGCCTGTTCTAGGAACTTTCATGGGCCAAACCAAGGATCCAACAACTGGTAAGCAGGATCTTATACCTTACATAGTCACCAAGATCTCTGATCTTAATTTGCTGGGTCGGAATGCTATCCAGACTCTGGGAATTTCCGTAGACACATTGCTCAAGGCAAACAGTCTAAGGAAGCACATAAGTCTCAGGTGACTCCAAGCTCGGCTGATGTCGCTAAAGTTACCAGGCAGTACAAGGCCGGAGATCCTGTGTATGCACTATACTATGGACCTCGCCGAGACAAAGATCCCCGATGGGTACCAGCAATCATTAAGAAGTCATTGGGTACTCGCTGCTTTAACGTGAAGGTCATACCTCATGGCCCGATGTGGAGACGACACTGGGAACAGCTGCGACCGCGGTACACAACTGAGGAAGACAATGAACCTGGTGATGCAGAAAACACTGTATTTGAATTTGCAACAGATCACCCGATGGAGATCTCGGAAACTGTGCCACTAACACAAAGACAAACCAGACCCAAGACCATGTTACCCGTTCCAGAGTATGGACCAGACAACCCAAGACGGTCCAAGAGAACCCGTAAAACCCAAGAGAGACTTTGCTGTTGATACTTCTTGTGTAGCATCAATTTCAGTGGGGAGGTGTTATATGGACTGTTAGATATGTAATTCGTCTGACGTTCCGTGTGTCATGTGGTTCGTCTGAGTTCATTGTTTCATTGTTGTTGTCTTGTGTGACTGTCGGAGTAAAACGTCATTGATATATATATGGCGGACATGACTTTTGTTTATTCATAACGAACATTGGGTGAGTGCGTTCTTTGTATGTAATTGAACAATAAATGTAATAATTAAATTGTACAACTCGTTGTGTTATCTCTACGAGTCATCCGAGGGAAACATAACAATGCGTGTATGTGTATATATTTCTAAAAAAGTATACACAAAACTGAATGAAAACGTCATTGTTTATTAAGATACATTTAATTTGCAAAATTTAGTAGAATCTACAAATAGTATCTAATGAATTTTTATGAACACGTTTTCAAACTGATGATCGTTCTGGTTCAGGCAAAGCGATGGTTAAAAAAAAAAAAGTTTGTGGTGTGAGATCCGCTGAATGTAGAAGGTACTCAACTGAACCTTTTCGTCCAATCCACTCGCGTGGAAAAATCCCGTCTGGGTAGGCACTTATATTAGAGTGGTAGTGAGGGGTGCCCCATCTTGCTGAGAATAAAATTCCACATCTTCAAAGTCCTCTTGAATGATCGGTATGACAAGTTGCCGCAGCAAGTTCAAGTAAATGGAATCAGAGTACCGCCAAGAAATAATGGTCGAATCAATATTTTTGATGATGACTCGCATTCGTGATCTAACTTCTGGTAAATTAACATGGATACTCCTCCGTAATATGTAGATTCTCAGATTCCCAGTATGTGCAATTGCCATGCTTCATAGAGCTAATCTATTTAAATGTAGGCTCATCACTCCAAACATTCTTTGTTAGAAAGTGTCCATCTAGATGTCTTGCCAAGTACTTCACGCAAAACCGCTCTCTTAGATCCAGGTCTAATATTCATTAAAAGCAAGAGCTATTCATGAAATGTATCTTGGTTTCAATGACAGTGCTTCAAAATGCGATTCACGCTCGATTTTGAGATCCTTGTCTCACGACCTATTTGCTGCACAGATTTTCTTGAACTCTATCAGTACGTTTCTAGAACCCTTTCTTGCTTTGTGGGGCTTGTCGATGTCCGCGGTCTATCGCAACGTTTCTCGTAGACATTCTGAACTGTCCCATCCGCTTCAAACTTATCTCTAATTCAAGTTATGGTAAGTCGCTTTAGTGGATGCATTTGGAACTCCCACCTAAATTGTCTTTGTAGTTCTACTGTATTTTCAAACTTCCAGTGGTACTTTAACAAAAATTTCTTTTGTTCAAAGCTTAATCTGATGCATTTCATTATTTCTAATGTTTAAATCTAAAAAAACAAAACAAAAAAAAAACAAGAAAAAGCGAAAATTAAATGAATTAACAGCTGTTAAAGTAAGTATACCCTCTGTGGGTCACTCTGTGTGTATAGTGTGTATATAAAGTTCACCATACTATTCTCATTTGTAGTTATTAAATGTTAGATTTTCAAGTTGAAATATATGGTATATAGATGAAACTATATACTATATAATCTGTCTGCTAATAAAGACTATGGAATTACTCAATGGCATTAGAACATTTTTTGAGTAAGTAATATGAAATTTAATATAT